>NC_056751.1:781191958-781259458 GCF_019279795.1 Protopterus annectens | reverse complement strand
CAGAGAAAATTGTAATAAAAGCAGAATACAGTTTATTGATACTACCTTTTAATGAGACACTAACATGAACATGAACCTATTTTACCAATAATTACATACGTTTAAATTATGTGTGTCAGATATTATGTTCCTTAAATAATATCACTTTTAATTCACAGAGATCAGTTCTGTGATTAGGCCGCATTGATATATGACCAAGTAAGTGAGCTAAAGCCTCTAGAAGCCACAAAATATACAACTGTTACAGTTATGTGTGACTAATAATCATTTTTGGAACGCAATAATTTTAATCAAATAATACAACAATATCACCACAAACTTCTGTGCATAGGCTCTGGACAGGTAAGTCAACATGTTGCAAAACAGCTCAGCAATTGCAAGCACAAATTGTGAGACATCAGAATTACAAGATATTATGATTACAAAAGCGAGAACATTAGTGTAGGAAAAGAACAGCAGCTAAGCATAATTTTGCAGATTGCTGTAGAAAAGTCATACAAAAAGTGTCACATAAGTACACAGCGCGGGTTACTAAGCTCTTATTCCTGATTGATTACTTTCTGTTTCATTGCTAGCACACCTGTGGTTTTGTTATTTTTGCCAATTAACTGTGGTTATCTTATGAAGCTTGACTATACAGAAGGAACTCTAGATGGGCTAAAAGTCCCTTAAACTTTAATGACGTTTTTAAGAATCTCTGTTTAAATTCCAGAGATATTTGCATTTCTCTGAATCCTTGCTGTTTGATGAGGGAAATATTTTTTTCCTGTACCATAGAAATTTAGTTTTTACTGTCCAGAAGAGGTCATTAATCTACACAAAATTTACTTCTGAAATGGTGTGGAAGCAATAAGTAGCTGCAAACATTTTATACAGGAACTCTGAACTGACAAAAGAAAAAAAAATGTCATTGCTTCACTGAAAACATACAGCTTACCATTTTAATTATGAGTAAATAATAAAAAGTTGGTGTTTGCAGTGAATAAAATGGAACTATAGCAAACAAATGTTAAGAGAAAGAAAACAACGCAGAGCAGATTATAACCGGAAGTGGGAAAGATCATTACAAAAGAAAGGCACAACTAACATGCCATTTAACTCAACATGTAACTTGCGGACAAAGTCAGTAAAGGAGTATTTTTGACTTACCATTTATCTTAGTGGTTACTGCATAAATGTGCTGCTTTCTTTTTTGAGCAACTTGTGCTTTAGACTCTTTCAGACTGTTTGCCACCTCAGGAAAAGAATATTTTAAGACAGCAAGGGAAATATAAAGAGAATGAACAGATCTGACAGAACTATGGGTGTTGTAGCATTTTCGCCTCTTATATATATATAAAGAGGCTTTTTTTATTTCTAAGCTTTGAAGAGTCCCTCCCACTATTTGTGTTTATTATCCCCAAACAGCAAACCTAAAGATTTAAGACAAGCTTAATACTGTCTGGTGGTTTAACAGGATTGTGATTCTAAGATAGATTGGCTTAATCAAGGCTAGAACAATTACTGCTCTTTGGTTGTTAGTATTACAGAGGGAAAATCTTCACAGGATCATTTCCACACTCCTTATCTTGCTGTCCTGATCTTCCAGAGATTAAAAATACACTGAAGACAACAAACACTCTATTCTCTGGACTACAGTATATGTGAGAACATCAGGCAACCGTTATATGTTCTCAGATTTGACTTTCTCTCAGCTGTATGTGAAAGCAGACCACAGTTCATTCCTTCTTATAGTTTTAACTTAATAAATGATGCAGTATATAAGAAAGTTGCATGGTACAACTTACATAAAACAGTTCTGGTTTGCTGGCAAATATGCTAGCAGTTTACATGTATTTCCTATAATTAATATTTGTATGCTATAACATGCTGTCTTTATAAAAACTTATGCTAGCTGAAATATTAAGAATTAGTATGACTTGAAATAAATGTTCACCAGTTTTGACAGGTAGTTCTTGAGTAATTTTAATAAAAATGCAACATGTATGCCAAAATAGATACGGTTTATCTAAGAGAGCTATTTTCAATGAAAGATGAACAGATGACTAGATAATTAAACCATCAATCACTGAATTTTTTTATATGGGATGTAAAGCCTCTATATTCATAATCATTTCAATGTAAGGGGCTTCACCTTCTCTACCCTTATAACAAACTTAACTAGCTTCAAGGTCTAAGAATTACAGACTAGGTTATAAATATGCCTATTCAGTTACTCATGTTCATTGACATGTTTCACTGAAGAATTATCAGTCAAATAACTATCCCCAAAATGCATGATAAACTATTCAAAGATGTATCAGAAGGAAACAACTCAGACTTATATCAGGCAGTACAGCAGACTCTATATTAAAGACAAAGTATGATGTGGCAGAAGCCAAAAGGATGAAAACAAATGATACCGAAATAACATCAGTGGACAGTGCATTACACTTGTCATCCTAACCTGGAGTTTAAATGGTCTTCTCTTTTGTTCCATTTTTCGTGGAACCTGACTGTAGCTTGAATAATATATGATGGCCCAAAGGGATATTGCAAAAGACAATATTTTATCATATAATCACATTGTAATGTGGGGGATTTTTGAATATTTTCACAGACAGCAAATATCTTCACTTAATTTTAGCACTAACAATCAACTAAAATGTTTTGAAAACTTTTTTATATTATTGATTATGTTATCCTACCCCAAGCATACAGCATTGTCTGAGCCAGGTTTTTAAGGTTTAAAATATATAAAACTATAGAAAATGCCAGTATGTAAAATATTTTACAAAAATATCCAACATGGATAGAAGATGTGACCTTGAGTTAATTTATTGTTCATATGGGTTCTGGCTTGTACTGTGATATATCATATACTCGAACCAATTGCTTAACAAATTAATTTAACAGCTATCTTAACAGATTGACCGGACAAAAATTGAACTCTGAACTCTATTATCTTTTCTTTAAAGATCTTTATGTTGATGAAACTGTTTCACAGCTTCTTGTTATTTATTGCTTTTTCTTTTACTAGCATGACTATATCATGTCTGTTAGTTTATATTATCAGCTTATAACAAACATTATTTGACATCAAAATGCAATAATGTCCAGTCTTCACAGAATATGTACTGAAAAAAGGACATTAATAAAATTGAGGAACTGCCCTTATGAAAAACCCTCTAAACTGATTGCACTCACTGGCTGCGCATTTGAATTTATTTCTACATCATATTGTACCTCTAGAGTTCATTTAATAAACTCTTAGAGAATAGATAATCCATAGATCGCATCCTGATTAGAGAACATATGTTCTCTAACAGGGTATTAATATACAAGTAATGCCTACTGAAAAATGAAAAAACACTTTAATGCAAAATATCAAGCTGCTGTGGAGCTCAGACAGAAAAAAATTAATGGCCGTCATTATTTCATGCTCACTAAGCAGTGCTTCTGCTGTTTAGTGAGTGTAAAATTAAAAAAAATAAATAAAGAAAGAAAGTAAGAAAGAAAATTAAAAGAAAAAGTGTGTGTGTGTGTGTGTGTGTGTGTGTGTGTGTGTGTGTGTGTGTGTGTGTGTGTGTTTGTCTGTGTGTAAGTATATGCATGAATGTGAGTGAAAGTGAGATCAATCAAGCTATTTTACACTCGTTAAGCAGCACTTTTGCTGTTTAGCAAGTGTAAAAAACAATAAACAGAAAAAAATGACGTGTGTATGTATGTGTATGCGTGTTTATGTTTGTCTGTGTGTGCGAGTGAATGCATGCATGAAAGCAGAAGAGACTGCGTGTGTATATGTATGTGTGTGTGAAATCAGAACAGACTGTTTATGTGTGTTTGAGACAGCGAGAGAAAATGAACCATGAGATAGATCGATCCATTATTTTATACTCGCGAAACAGTGCTTTTGCTGTTAGCAAGTGTAAAGTAAAAAAAAAGAAACAAAGTACATGTGTGTGTGTGTGTGTGTGTGTGTGTGTGTGTGTGTGTGTGTGTGTGCGTGTGTGTGTGTGTGTGTGTGCATATTTCTGTGAGTGAGAGTGTATGTGTGTATGAAAACAGAAGAGAATATATTTGTGTGAGAGAGAGTAAAAAGTGAGAGCAATCCCTGGCAGCAGAAGTAGTTAAGAGGTCTGCATACTCTTACCTCAACATATCTGGATAAACATAAAATAAACTGGGAGTCAAAGGCTCAAAATAACAATATATGTTTACATGATCCTGTTATAAACTCATAACATTACTTCAACATTAGGATTTGTGTCAGCTTGCATTTTCGGAAGCAGATGTGTATGTATGTGTGCCTGCATCAGAGAGATCGACCCCTGGCAATAGTAGTAAAGAGGTTTACATACCTTTCCACCTTTCAACTAAAGAAATATCCATAAATAAAATAAAGGAGAAAAAAGTCTTAAAATAGGAACAGATTTTAATTATTGTTCTTATAAAGTTTGCTTAAATAACAGGATTTATGTTAGAATGAATTTTCTAAATGAAAAGAAGGTTGAAACTCAAATGTATGTCATTTAGACATATCAGTCTCTAATAAATGGCAAAAAACAAATATTTTAGGAGAAAGGAACCCAAAAATTTAAGTAAATACCTGGACATTTTTAAAGTGTTATATTTTGGATGTAAAATGCTTCCTCTAACACCATTAACATAAACTACAGCAAGTTTGAAACATTAGGCAGAGAACTATTTTACATCAAAATATAATATATATATATATATATATATATATATATATATATATATATATATATATATATATATTATGTAAAAAAAATAAAGTAGTAAGTAAAACACAACAATTTAATAGAAAGCCCATTCTCTAAGCACAATAATGCCCTCCAGGGTGTGTTAATGTGAAATTAATACCCTTCCAGGGATGTGTCAGGCATTATTGCTTGCTTATTTCAGTCATTTTAAGTTCTAGTTTTTATAAAAAGTGGAAAGAAACTTAACTTGATTCATTAAGTACAAACATTCTCCTTCTGAGTGAATTGCAGGCACCTTTATCAAAGTTTTAATTTTAGAAACAAAATATAATTAATCATAATTACACATACTCTAATGTGTGTGGTACTAACGTGTTTTGGTTCATACAGCTGAGAGACAAACTAGAATTTTAAAGCTCATATGTGTAGGAAAAAAATGTCATAGGTTAGAGCTTTTTGGTGACAGCTGTAATACAGCTTTCTAAATGTCCAGAAAAGGAATTTGATTTATGAGAATGTTTTATACTGACAGATTGCAAATAATGTATGTTACTCCTTTCAATTTATGAACACGGACTCTATAACGTATTTTTGTATTTAGCATCATAATCAAAATAAAACACGCTTGAAATATTATTCATTGTAGTCCTTGATTAAGTCAAAGCAAAATACCTATGAGTTTGTTTGATAAACGCATTTCAAATTATTTTTTAATTCTAAAAAATATATTTATTTATAGGAGTGCGTCATCTCATCTTTAAAAATGTGGACAATATGCAACATACCCTACGATTGTTTTACTGCAAATATATTTTACTAATCCTTAGTAATTCTGAATAGAGTATTATGTAGGCACATATGTGTGCAAAAATGTGAAGATCTTCAGTTGATCATTCACAATTTTAGTAAACATGACAGATACTCACTACAGGACTACAAGAATAAGTGCATTTATTTTCTGAACTTACTCAAATTAATGGGTGTGGGCAAAATATACCTTAAGTTGATTAGCTGTCAGTTATACAAATTTCCAACTGATACAATCAATTGCATTACATGTTAGAAAAAAATATTTATTATTGCTTTTCCTACAGATGGAAGTCAACATTTCTGAGCTCAATTATTTGCCCTACTGTTTGGGACAGTGTATACATTCCTGGAGACAATGCCATACTAGCATGTAACAGTTTAGAGTATTATATTTACTGCTAAAGAATAAATATTCCAGTTCAGTATTCCAGTGAAATATACAAGCTGACCAGTTTCTACGTTAACAATTTCTCTGGTGAGGTATTTTCTGAATTGTCTCTGCCTTTGAATCATGAACGGAGATTTTACAGTCTCACTGCTGTTTCTTCATCATTTTCATACTCCCAAATTACGTTTCCTCTAGATCGTACAAAATATGCCTTACAGCCTGATATAAATGCAAGTTGACTCTTCTTATATGGCATTGGATATTTTATCATAAGTTTTCAGGCTATTTAGCGATCTTTTTTTTCCAGTGGAAACCATTAAATGCAAATATTTTCTTTTTTGCATCTATTTACCAGAAGCAGTTTTGGCATTTAATGACTTTCCATTTTACACCATACTCAGAAGAATTAGATCATATTCAGTGCCATATTAATGTAACCAAACTTCTTTATATGCAATAATATTTTGAACAATCTTCCATTAGTATTTAGAAACCTTACAAATGAAGCAGTGTGGTGATAGTGATTAGTTTCACTAACCCATTAGATAACAACACTCCTTGTTTACTTGCAAACCATATAGTGTTTTATTTTGAAATATGTAAATGAGATAACATAAGCCATTGCATGTCACCTCACAGTAAGAGGTTCCATGGTTTGATTCTTGGCTAGAGTGCATTCTGTGTGGAATCTGCATGTCCTCCTTGTGTTCGCATGGGTTTCCTTTGAGTGCACTGTTTTTTTGCAAATTACAAAGACATGCATAGGTGGATTGGACATGTAGCCTATTTTCATTTTAACATGATCAACAAAGGTGCTGGTGAAATAAAAAGGCTAAATATACTGCATTACACATTGGATCATCACTTTATTTATTTTTTCTCCTAAATCCTTTTGTTTTGTGACAACATTTACTCATATTTTCCACAAGAAGGTTATATTTATTTTAAAATCAACATTCTAAGACATCTAGTATATGATGGTCTAACTCTGTAGTAATGTAAAAGAAGAAAATATTTTTGTAACAGACCAGCCTTTTAGAAAATGTAGAAGTAGTACATTGTTTTTGTGTCTGATTTCGACAGCATTCTGTGTTTGTTTGATAAATCGCTCAGTTAAAGGAGATTAAAAATACTTGTTATGATTGCATGGTTATGGCAGGAAGCAGGCAGAACTAAATTTGTTTTTCATTTCCTGCTACAAACTTTAAATAATGTATTTAAAATATTAAAACTTTAGTACCAACAAAACAGTTGAATACCAAAGGCCTATTTCTTACTGCTTCAAACTGCTATAATATATAGATTTATATTTGTCAGTATATGGGTACTACTATGAGATGCTGAGTGTCAAAAAACAGAACATCAGAAATGCCAAAAACTAATGCCTAAAACATAAAAGGGAGAAAAAGTAAAGTGTAACTGTTTTGTGTTGAGAACAAACTCTCCTGCACCCCTGATGTGGAGGCAACCCTCCCATCTTAAACCTATATATACTAATTCCAGGATCACAACGGCCTGAAGAAGGAATAAATCTCCCAAAAAAAGGGAATCATTGTGGGCACACTTTAGAAATCTTTTTAAAATCTTATGTTTGCACATAACTGACTGTTTTATCTATGATTTTACTTTACTCTCATGTTTTCTTATTATTTCATCTATAATCAAACTGTGTAAAATGTATGTTTGGGCATTTTCTTCCCAGGCCTCCACTGAAAAGGTGCCTTGCAGCTAGTAGGACCATCTTGTGAAACAAAATAAATAAATGAGTAAATAAACAAATAAAATAAATGAGACTGACAATGATGTCACAGTGATGGCACAGTGATGTCTTACAGAAAACAGTGATTACTATGGCCTTTCTCAGTGACTTGCTCGTCAAGCAACTGATTGTATCTTTCGGCTTTTCCCGGTTAGGGGTCGCCACAGCGGAACTCCGGTCCGCTAATGATTGGCAGTAGATTTTTACGTGCTGGCTTGCCGGGCCTAACGCACAACCTTCAACGAAGGAACACCCATTCACGCATGTCGCCACACAGAAGATGCTCTGAGAATCGAACGGGCAACGTCTAACTGTGAGGCGACAATGCTACCGCAGCAGCACCACCACCGCAGCTAGCACCGCCACGGGGAATTTTACCTACACACACATGCACACACATGCACACACACATGCACACACACACACACACACACACACACACACACACACACACACACACACACACACACACACACACACACACACAAATGCACACACACACACACACACACACACACACACACACACACACATACACACACACACACACACACACACACACACACACACACACACACACACACACACAAATACACACACACACGCATGCACAAATACACACGCACACATGCACACAAGCGTGCACACACACACGTACAGACACGCACACAAATACACACACACAAATACACACACACACACACACAGACACACACACACACACACACACACACACACACACACACACACACACACACAAAATCACAGGGCCATGCATGCGCACACACACACACACACACACACACACACACACACACACACACACACACACACACACACACACACACACACACATGGGCACGTGCATTCATACACATGAACTTAGGGTTGTGTTTCCAGTTAGTGACCAGGGCCTGCCCTCTTCTGTTTGATGGCTTCATATAGCCATGTTTTGCATTCAGGCTGCTAGAACTTTCTTGACGTGTTCTGTTCTTTACTCCTCCTTTCTGACGACTTGTGAGTTGTAAATGGGAGGAATGTGCTCCTACATTACATACTATATAAAACGTCTTATTCATGGGTGAAAAAAGGACTAGTGACCTGACAACTTAGATGAAAAATATATAGTTCAAATATAAATAAGGAGATAAATGTGAATGCATAATTCCACTTCTTCTGTCCTCATTGGCCTGCTTCTGTGTGAACCACAGATGAGTAACGGAACAATGAAACTTCAAAACTTTAGCCAGTTCTTGGCTGCTTTATCAGTAGCTGACCATTAAAGCAGCCAGACCAGTGACCAGGAAGATTTGGGTTTAAGTTAGAACTGAAGCATGCTGTGCTCTTAGAATCTGAATCTGACCAGGACCTCTACTTCTTAAAAGCTTCCAACAAGTACAGCAATTTATCTCAGTCCTGGCTCTGGGAGCACATTGATACACTCTGTCCCCCTCTTTGCTTACTTGTGCATTACACTGAACAAGAGAGGAAGGTATACCTGGCCTTAACTTTTTACTTGCTCCATAGCAAAACTTAATTAAGTAGACATCAAGTGACTATGCATGGAAACATTCTCAGAGAGCTGTAGTTAGCAACACTATCCATTATCCAGTTAACAAGGTGCTATATTCATTATCCAGTTAACAAGGTGCTGTTTACCAGTTAATGTCATACAAAATGAGGTAGGGTCTAGCAACAAGACCACTCATCACTTCCCTGTGCATGTTCAGAGTTACTAGTAGGGGCTTATCTAGAAGACCCTGGAGGTGTGGAGCATGATAACCCAAATGGGGCTAAAATGTGTAATATACCTGGAAGAATCACAAAGAAGACAGAGCTGGACTCAAGCAGTTGTTCAAGCCTATAGCCCTGGACCTCTAAAATGTAACCTATTTGCTTGAGGGACTGCATGGAACTGTAAATATTTGCTGGAACAAATGTATTGTTTTATTTTTGGTTTGAACCACAAGTGAACTTGGCTGTTATTCAACACTGGCAACATGTATCAAATGACATCATAACTGAGCTACAGCATGTCAGCTATGCCATAATTACAGTTTATTTCCCTTTCCTCGTGATTGTGCCACCATGAAGTTACTATGCTTAAGTTATGAGGTTGCAGAGGCTGGGCCACTTATCAGGGGTGTATATTATTTTAAATAAAGAAAAGCTTTTTGGCTTTTTCTGGTTAGGGGTAGCCACAGCAGATCATCAGTCAGCTTATGATTGACAGTAGATTTTTTACAGTGCCGAGTTGCCACCCCAGCACCCAACCTTCAGAGAAGGGACAGTCACACTCATGCACTTCCCTGCATGTCTTTTTAAAGTTTAGTTCCACCCCAGCACCCAACCTTCAGAGAAGGGACACTCACACTCATGCACTTCCCTGCATGTCTTTTTTAAAGTTTAGTTCCACCCCAGCACCTAACCTTCAGAGAAGGGACACTCACACTCATGCACTTCCCTGCATGTCTTTTTAAAGTTTAGTTCCACCCCAGCACCTAACCTTCAGGGAAGGGACAGTCACACTCATGCACTTCCCTGCATGTCTTTTTAAAGTTTAGTTGATTGCAGGGAGGACATACAAACTCCACACAAAAGGCACTCCAGCCAAGAATTGAACCGGAAAGCCTTTTGCTGTGAAGTAACAACATTAACCATTGTACCACCACAGCCATTGGTATATTGCATTTTAAATCCATGTGTTAAATTGATGCATTTACGTTAAGGAGGGAGGACAGGCTTTTTTTTCTTTAAGGTTATCTGGTTAGGATTAGCATTTAACTGCTAATGTAAATGGAATTGCTAACATTTGCAGTCTTCATTCTTCAGTTTTTTTTTTTTTTTTACTGACAAATACAGTTTAAGTTGAAACTGGAAGACATTGTATTGTCCACATATATGCATCTCCATCCATATATATATATATATATATATATATATATATATATATATATATATATATATATATATATATATATATAGACTACCTGACTGATTCTACAGACTCCTTTCCCTGCTGTTGGATGACTGTACTAACTGATATGTTTGGAATGTCATCACTATTTTGTAGGGCTCGGATGGTGTAATGGCACATTGCTATGATCATAATTTACAAGGCCCTGGGTCCACGACTTGGCAGGCCTTATTATTTTGTTGAAAGGCAGAACAGTTCTGCTGTGGAGGGAAGGATAAGGGCAATAATTATAAGAGTTCCCTAGTTTGGGACCCTTCACCCCCATTTACACAGCCTTTGGTCAGATTTTTTGCAGTAAGAGGTTCAGAGTATGGTTCTGATGTCTGACTGCACTACACACACACACACACACACACACACACACACACACATATACACACACACACACACACACACACATATATATATATATATATATATATATATATATATATATATATATATATATATATATGTATATAAATAGATATATAGTTTAGAGATTTGGGGACCAATGTGGATAGTGGTCTCTCCTTTGATAATCATGTTGCCAAAGTGATTGGAGAGGCCTTCTATGTGGCCCACCTTATCACGAAAGGGTTCGCATCTAGATCAGGAGAGGTCATTGTGCCCCTCTACTCGTCACTCATCGGGGCCATGGATGAGTGCAATGCACCTTTTGGGGTGTGCCTTACCTGACACCTGCGGCAGCTGGAGGGACCCCAGGGGTACCTCACCAGGAGGATCATGGGCTACAAACATATGCCCTATGCAGCTCGACTGAGGAAACTCCAGCTCTGCTCAGTTGCTTACCGCCTAATCAGAGGCAATCTATGCCTGACGTACAAAGCCATGTCAAACCCAGAATTAATGTACATGCTCCACCTCAAAAAATCCAAGTCCCTTAGAGCTACATGCTCCAGGGACCTAAACCTCAGCACAAAAATAAATAGGACATGCTGGAGGGACAGATTCATTTCCCAGAGGCTCCCCTCACTCTGGAATAGAATCCCAATTCATGTTAGACATAGCCCCTCGCTGACCCTCTTCAAGCGAAATCTGGACGCGTGGATGTGAAATCACAAATTCACCCTTGGGATCTCTTCTGTGTCCTTGCTAGACAGAGACACAGTAAACTAATCTTAAAAGGGTACCGTCTGTGACCTACTTTACAGAGGCACAATAGGCTAATCTAATAGGGAGGGGGAAGCCAAATACACTCTGGCTAGGCTTATAAATGCCCTAGGGCAGATAGCCTAGTATCTACCTATAAACCTATGAACCTATACACACACACCTACATATATATATATATATATATATATATATATATATATATATATATATATTTATATGTATACATACATACATACACATGTTCAATCATAGTCTCACATCAGGCTTTGTGCCCATTGAATGGCACACAGCAACAGTTATCCCATTCCACAAAGGGGGAGCCACCACTGATCCTGGGAACTATCACCCTATTAGCCTGATGAGCCTGGTCTGCAAGGCCATGGATCATATCATCATCCAAACTCTGGACCCCACCCAGTTCGGGTTTGTGAAAGGCAGATCATGCCTTCTGAACCTGATTGACCTCTTTGAGGCAGTCACCAAAGCTGTAGATGAGGGTCAGGTGGTTCACACAGCCTATCTTGACCTCACCAAGGCTTTCAATACCATCCCCTATTTTGGAATTATAGCTAAACTCACTAATCTAGGTATAAATTCCTACATCACAAGATGGGATGCCAACTGGCTCACTGACAGAACCCACACTGTAAAAGTTGCAGACTCCAAATATGACCTCAAACCAGTGACAAGTGGAGTACCACAGGTTTCAGTCCTGGGACCTCTCTTGTTTGGTATCTACTTCTCAGAAGTACAGGCTAATACAGAAGGCCTCTGGCCAATGCATTTCACAGATGACTGCAAACTAGGAGCCATAGTCGAGTCCCCAAATGATGTAAACATCCTACAGAATGGCCTCACTGAGACAGATGCCTGGTGTCAGAGGCATGGCCTCAAGCTCAGTGCCACAAAGGGCAGTGTCGTCCCCTTTGGTAAAAACTTGGTGCCCATGAATTATCACATAAACAACAGTCTACTTAATGCTGAATCTGTGATAAGAGACCTTGGGACCCAGGTGAACAGTAGTCTCTCTTTTGATAATCAAATCTCCACAATAGTCAGGAAATCCTTCTATGTGGCACACCCCATCACAAAAGGGTTCTCATCCAGGAAAAAATAAGTCATTGTTCCCCTCTACTTGGCACTCATTAGACCCATTATAGAGTACAATGCTCCTTTTGGAATGTACCTCACAAGACATCTACATCAGCTGAGAAGGCCACAGAAGTACCTCACAAATAGGATTACTGGCCTCAAACAGATGCCCTACACTGACTGTCTCAAAAACTCCAGCTTTACTCTGTAGCATATCGCCTACTCCAAGGAGATCACTGCCTAACATATAAAGCTATGTTAAACCCAGAGCTGTTGAACATGCTACACCTAAAGAAAGCTCAATCCCTCTGAGCTACATGCTCTAGGGACCTAAACCTTGTCACCACAATAAACAGGACATGCTGGAGGGATAGATTCCTGTCCCAGAGACTTCCTATACTCTGGAACAAACTACCCATCTATGTCAAGCAAAGTTCCTCATTAGCACTCTTCAGGAAAGGTCTTGATGAGTGGATGGAAAATAGGAAATACATCCCGGGGATCACTTCTGTGGCTCTGCTCAACAGGGGCACAGGAAATTAACTTTTTTGGGTGGTGTAAGCCAGGGAACCTTGTTGGCTAGGCTTACTTAGGCCCTTGGGCTGATAGCCTAGTACCTACCTATGAATCTATGAACCTATACATATATAAATACATTTTCCCTACTGTTGAATGACTGTGCTGCATGATAAAACATCAGACATATCTACAGCTCAAATGGCTTAGTGATACATTGCTGTGGCTATGGTGTGAGGGGTCCTGGGTTCAAGTCTTGCAAGGGCTGGTTATTTTGTTGCTGGGTGGAACAAGGGCTGTTGGATACAGAGTGATTAAGGCATGTTTAAGCAGTTGTAAGCAGGTTTGTGCAGGTCTACGTGGTGGTAAGCAATGCTAACATCCGGTTAAATATGCTTACAGACAGTTAGCCTTATAAGTGCTTACTCTGTGTAGGCATTGCTTATCACCATGGAAACAGGCTTAATATTGCTTACTACTGCTTAAAACAGCTTACTCCCACTTACCCCCATGCTAATTTCTTTTAAAGAAAAGAAAAAAAGGGGTGATAGGAAAGTGGTGAAAAGGGGGCATGTAGAGGGAAAGACAATAGGGAAAGTAGCTAGGGATGTGCAGGACATGTGCACGGAAGGTCCATAGCTGTCCATTTCTTCTACAGCAACAGCTGTGCATATATACTAAATTTGGAGCTATATATGGAAGCAAACCCCTGAGAGAGGGGTGAGGAGAACAATAATGTGTTGTGAAGCCATTTAGACCAGATTACATGTGTCCAGTGGACACGTGTGCAAAATGGACATCTATGTATGGAACAAAATTTTTTTGGGGTGGATAGATTGCCCTTTGTTTTGTTTTTTTAAGGTGAGAGTGGGATGTTGGGGAAGGATAGTAGGTATATTTAGGAAGGCAGGTTGGGTAGGATGACAGACAAGACAGCATACAGGGCAGTATATGACACATGTTGGGGGTAAGCACCTTGGACGGGGAGGGGATGTTTGGAAATCAGAAGCCCACGAGCCCCCAAATGGTAACAGTGGGACTGAGGTCTGCTCAGCCCCCAGGTGGCTGTGCTGGGGGCTGAGCAGTAGGGGTAGACTGACCCTCTAATTGCACCACATGGTCTTCAAGCTGGCATAGGAGATCTCCCAATTCTCTGTGGAGCTCACTATGCACCAAACCCTGAACCCGGCTTTGTGTGACAGTATCACGTCTGCCGCCATGCCCAAGGGGGACAAGCCCCATCCCCTGAGGTGGTTCCACCCAAAGGTGGTGCAGGAGCAGTGGACAAGGAGGTCTGAGGTTGGGTACCAGATGTACTGGGGCCCATTGCCATGGCCATTTGAGGCGGGACAGTGGATACGCTGGGATCAGCCTTCCCAGACGTGCTATGGTGTTGCAGTTTTACAACAGAGAAAGGTTACTCATGCATACACACATTCCAGGATTTGTTATAACAGCATGCATAGGTATTCTCATTAACCCAAAACAACAGATTTGGAACAGTTGCATAGCAAACAGAACACATTTATATATGGAACCACAGTGGCCATTGCAATGGCATGCAGTTTACATTGATAGCAACTGGCCACCAATTATAGTATTTCAACAGGAAATATTAATAGAAACACAATAGGACACATGTCCCAACAGTAGGTTTGGTTTAATACATACCCATTGATTTGTATGTTTAGAATATTGGTGCAGATATGGTGGGGGAAGAGAGCGAGATGTCAATTAGCAACTTGGATATGCTTGCAGTACTCACAAATTTTAATAATCATTGCTCTAATCATTACTCTACAGGAATTACCTCACTTTACAACAACCTATGGCCTTGGGTTGGGCAGTGGTATGTTTCTACACAGTGAACAATCACATCTGTCTCATAGCTACTCACCTGGGAGACCTGTGGTGGGAATTTATGTTAACAATACCTGACTGTTTCTACACATATTCACAAAATCCTAGATGGAATTATGCATACACCTTACTACCACTCCTGAGACTGGAACTGTGGCTGCTTCTGCTAAAAATACAACAGTTTGTGTTTCACAAGAGTGAGCTATTGAGAAACTGCTGTCTCTTGTTTCAATGTTTTCTGTCTAATTCTCTCTTGGTTGCACAATCTGACCTTGTAATTACAACATTCTTATACAGACATTCCTAGACATATTTTCGACATAGCACAGGGTGGAAAACAATGGTTAACACAACTATTCAGATATCATATCTTGGTGCATGCAACATTTCATACCATACATTACCAGGGTAAACACAAGCAGTCCAAGATTTAGAATTTTATTGACAGGCAGTTACACTTTTATTTAAGTATAGCCTATTATGAAACTATTACTGTCATATTGTCTGTTTTATTCAGTACAAACTATACACATTTTTAATACTGCCCGGTGACATTCTACTCCTTTATATTTATTTAGTATGAATACTAGAAGCTAGATTGTTACTCACCAGCCTCGCGATGCAGCCTTTGCAACCTGCTGGCATGGGCTTCCTGGTTTGCAGCTCGCTCAGCTGGAGCTGTAATGAAGACAGAAAAACATTTATGCATACCTATTCATCACATACACAGGCTGGACTTTGTTGAAGCACTTTACAGTATGCATACTTACACATGGCTGGGACAGTACATGTCTGTCTTGCTTATTGGACCTACTGCTTCAAGAGATCCCTATTTCTCCACTTCAAGTCAGCATATTGATGCCAGACCTGCTCACCAGTCCAAGGGATACCAGTGGCACTGGCGAGATCATGGGTGACACTTTCCCAGGCCTCCACTTTGCACTTGGAACCCTGGTACTGGTCCTGCAGCAGTCTCATTTCATAGTTTTTTACCATGATCTTGAACTCCTGTATGCCCCAGTGCTGCATTCTAAAGTGCATGCCTTAACCAGCCCCTGCCATTCTGCCTGTAGTGGGACGCTACAACTAGTTATGAGTTGTATTCCCAACTGCGAGGTTTAAATAGGGCTATTTTCCCACCATGCACCCTGATTGGACAGTTTTGAAACTGCTGCGTTAAGCTAAGCACTGGGCAAACACACTTGGCAAGGCTGCCATTGATTAATAGGGTAGATGCTAAGCCCTGTTTACCAGTGCGCAAATCTGCTTGGATATGCTAAATATTGTTTAAACTTTTAATTTCAGTGACACCTCACATTTGGAGCTGCTACACTACCCTGGTTAACATATACATAATATATTCACTACCTACTTATTAAAAATACATTTTGGATGTGTTTCACATATGAAAATGTATGGCCTACTATGGGGCTCAAACGGTGCCTAACTGCATGCTAGGCGAATGCTCTAACCACTACGCTATTCCAGTTTCAGTTTTTTTT
The DNA here is from genome assembly GCF_019279795.1 of Protopterus annectens. Taxonomy (NCBI): domain Eukaryota; kingdom Metazoa; phylum Chordata; order Ceratodontiformes; family Protopteridae; genus Protopterus; species Protopterus annectens. The sequence goes on along the minus strand of NC_056751.1, from coordinate 781,242,732 downwards.
TTGTGTATAGTTCTATTTAACTTCTTTCAAAGTTTAAATGCTGCTATGCATAGCTGTGCAATAGGCAAACCTGCGCAGCTACACTCAAACTTTATTCCAGACTAATAAAAAAAATAAATTAAAACCTTTAATTTTTTTAATTTAATTTTTGGCTTTGTCCAGATTTCTTACTCTAACAGGTTGGGAGGTGTGTGTTTTAGACTTCATACCCTTCAGATGATTCATGCTAATGCAAAACCTGTTATTCTATCAACTTTCTAAGTTTGTACTAGCAACATTTAAAAGTTGTACCCCTTTCTCCAGATTTCTTACTCTAATGGGTTGAGAAGTGTGACGAGCGATCCCTCGCTCTTTTTAAATTGCCATATCGCAATCCTGGTGTTCAGGGGACATGTGCATTGTGAGAGCACTGCTCTCAGACACACCCCCTGCACTCGTACACGGAACTGTGTCCGTATTACAGCATGACAGCATGCCTTCATGAATATGCATAGGGTGCTGCCATGCTGCATGGGAATGGTCCCTTTCGTGCAAGAATAATCTATTCTTGCACGGAAGTTTGCTGAATCCCAATGATTATTTAAGACAATTTGCTGATAGTTATAAATGTTACTCAGCTGTTTAGTATAGGTAACCACTAGAGATAAATGTGTATTATTTTCTTGACAGAGCTGCGGCATATAGAGTCAAAGCCTCTGAATAGTGCACAAGCCACCCAGGTTTGATTAGCAGTTTGGGTATCTGAAGCACTGGCAGGGGATGATTGGAGTACCAGTCCTGGGCAGGGTGGCTTTCTGACTTCAGTCCCTTCTGGAAGTAAAGCACTGATAACAACATTCCATCCATCATACATCCCACCTGCAGGGTGTTCCCAGGGCACATGTAGGGTGAAAAACAGGTAAAACACTCTGGTAGCAGTATGGTGTGGGCCTGGGATGCCTGGATCTCTTCACCAGATCCAACCATTATTGAAGTAGGTCTAGGGTAGGCCAGGTAGACCTAGCAACTGAGGAGAGGCACTAGGACCTGCTGATGGACAGCTGTATGAGACAAAAAGGAAAGTAAACAAAACATATGATGGACTATTTTCAGTTTAAGCGTGAGTATATACAGTAAAGTTAGTATGAGAAATCTGGAAGACTTTGTAAAAGTGCATAAAGTATAAGAAAGAATATATTAACTGCTATGCCTAATTTTTTTAGATTTGTTAAAATAATACTCTTTTTAAGAAGTTAAATCTGTTGACAAAAGATAACTTATAAAGTGCAAATCAGTATGAATGTGGGACAGTACAGTTTATTGAAGGTCTACCACCAATAATATTGTTAAGGCAAATTAGTATTACATAATTACACTAATGTTTACCATACAACAGAATACAGCAGAGTGGAATGCAAATGAGCATTTTTAATTGGTTTCCAAAGAAAAATGCACTAGGCCAGCCACACACCATGTTTTTATAGAAGACAACCTAGCATAGTGGATCCATTAATACTGTGACTCTTCTGTTGCTGTGCTCTCTGTTCACAACCTCTCTGTCTGATTTCAAGTTCTGTTTGAAGTCTGTGATGTTAATTTTGTGTGCTCCCACCACGCCTGCCCCATCCCCATGGTAGCCACAGTGTGCAGCTTCTTCTACATTATGCAAGGTGCTTGGCACCATGGTAGCCATGGGTCTATATCATAACATCGAAGTTCTCTAACATCGAATGTTATTATATTGAACCCTAAATACTGAAGTGTGAAAACATCGAACAGTCAGAATAGCAAATTTTTTCCCAGGGAAAAAATTCACTATTCCGAGAAACATACACACAGCACAAACACACACAATAAACAGCCATCCACACACATACACTTAAAATCTTACACCTAAACTAAACTTTACATACAGTACTAGCTACCACTTACCTTAACCCAACCCTAACCTTAAGGTCCGTCACTATCACACACTCACCTCACCCGCGCCCTAACCCTAACTCACCTAACCCACCACCTAAACCTAACCTACACACAATCGCACACTTACCTGAACCCACGCCCAAATACTAATGTCCACACAACCGCACACTTACCTGACCCACTCCATAACCCTAACTCACCTAACCCGCACCCTAACCCTAGCCTACACACAATCGCACACTTACCTGAACCCGATCCGTAATGCCCCAACATATCGAATGCTGAAAACAGCAAAGCCACAGCAATGGCCCACTGAATTCTTTTCCAGGGAAAGAATTCAATGTCCTGCACGTTCGCTGTTTTCAGCGTTCGACATTATGGTTCGATATTATAACATTCGATGTTAGAGAACTTTGATGTTATAATATAGACCCGGTAGCCATCTGACATGCAGTGCTGTTACATGATGTAGCATATTTGTGAACTGATCTGACTCAGCTTGTGTAAATGTGGTACATCATATCATTTTAGTGTATCATTAATGGTGCTTCACGAAGACATGTAAAGGTGCGAGGTTCTCCTGTTCAATAAACGTATTAGATATATAAGTTGGAGAGGCTGCCCCTGGAAAACAAGCACATGTTTTAGGATGATAGGGAAAGAAGGAGGGACCTTAAGCAGTGAGTGCCTTATCAGCAAAAATGTGAAGTGGTAGGGAGGCCGATAACACTTTATGTTCTTTACATGGAAAGGAATACACAGTTGGTGCAGATCCTGCACTGAAACCTTCAATAAAAAATTCAGTCAGAGAAACCTGTCCTTATTGCACAGCTGAGGCTATTACTATGCAAAAAGGGAGACACAGTCATTTATTTATCATATAGGTATGCAGAGCTATACGATGAGGAACAGGGTGAATCTAGACTGAATTATGTAGCCTAGGCTATGCAGTTTTTCAGTGGCTCATTTTCTATATTTTTGCTCTGCAGATTAAGATAGTCACAATGAGCGGACAGATGATCCACTGTGGCGACCCCTAACTGGGAAAAGCTGAAAGAAGAAGAAGATGGGACTGCATCAGTAGCCAATTAAACAAATAAAACCGAGGTTGAAAAATTGTAGCTATCGTTTTTTTTTTGTTTTTTTTTTGTATCCATACAGAGCACTTATTTTCTCATACTGAGGCTGTACCCAGTACAGTAATAGGTGAGAGCCTTTGGAGATACACATTAGAGGCAGCCATGAGAGTTCCTTGTGACCTCTTCAACATCCTAAGAAGTGAAAAAGAAGTGCACATCTATTAGGCCAATGTCCAATTCCTGGTTGGGGAGTGGGCACTTGCATCTCCACTAGACTACCTCTGCCCTTATCTCCACACATGTATGCTCCTTAACAGATGCCAACTAGAGGTAATGGCAGCTTTGGTAGCTGCAACTGATACCCTCCTCAGTTCTGGCTCCTTGCTTACTCAGGCGTGAACTTTCACTGGAGCAGCAGGGGCAGTCAGCCTGGAACCAGCTTTCCCTGCCTGCAGAATGGGCAATTCAAACAACACTTACCGCATCCTTCTCTGCATAACTCTTGCAGAGCGAGAACTGCTATCTGTATATGTCTTTTCTGGGCTGCAGTCGGCATTTCATCCTTTTGCATCACAAAGCCAGACATGAATAATTATGTGTTTAGTATTTCTAGGTAACTTACATAACTTACAATCAGCATTCAGATTTTTATAACCTGGAAAATGTAGTTATGTTATTAATAACAGTAACTACACTGTTTGCTGACAAAGCTTTACAAACTATGTAGAGGGTCTACACATGTTTTGCATTTATAATATTTCCTAATTAAGAGAAAATGTTTGACAGTCAATATCAATTTTATGTCCATCCATCCACAACTTCTTTTTCCCATTTTTGCACATGTGGTCAGGGTGTCACTTCAATAGTGACAATCATCTTGAGCCAAGGATTACACTGTAAGGTGGCTAGCCCTGCCACAGTAGTTCATACATACCATAAACTCATACCTGTGACCAATTTAGACTGGCCAGACCACCTAAAGCATGTCTTTGTAATATAGGAGGAAACTGGAGCACCCAGAGGAAACCCGCATGAGTAGGGAAGAAATTCAGACTATACCCTAATGAAACCCACATGAACACAGGAAGGAAATGCAGAGTCCATACAGAAGGCACCCCAGCTGTGAATCAAACCAAGGAGCCTTTTGCTCTGAGGAGACAATGCTATCTGCTGTACTACTGTGCCCGCAGAGTGCATTAGTAAAGGATTTTGCAGCTTGGGCAGCATTATCATTCAGCATGGGGGATTTGAAACATTCCACCTCAGTCTTAAGTAATGTGAAGTTTGCTTTTGAAAAGTTTTTCACGGTGGTTTCTTTGACTGAGGGTGGGGGCGGAACGTGGATATTCAGAGTGATTAGTTTATGGTCAGATCTAACCAGCAAGGGGTTGACCTCCGCTGTGGAACACTGGTCGTCCATGTTGGTGATGACCAGGTCCAATATGTTGTCACCTCTGGTGGGGGTGTTGATCAGTTGATCCTGGGTATTTGAGTTTATAAATTCTAGGAAATGTTGGACAAGGGAATTAGTACTTGAGTAGTTCTCTCCCAGTTAATGTTTGGGTAATTGAAATCACCCAATATCAGGGTGTTTGGTAGGACCTTTATGTTTCCCAGTGTTTCCAGAAATGCAGAATGCAGGTCCTGGGACATGGTGGGTGATCTGTAGCAAGCTACAATTTAAATTGCAGTTCTGCTTGCTGTTAGTTGCACGTGGATGATCTCTGAAGCATCGTGCTGTGCCACTAACCTGGAGGTGAGGGTATCCTTGATGAATATGGATACGTCCCCGCCTTTTGTATTTTGGTACAGGTTTTGTGGCCAAAATGTATGATATGAATTGTAGCCTGGTAGTGCTGGGGTGATCTCTGAATCCTTAAACCAGGTTTCTGTTACTGCACATATATCAATTTTCTCCATACTGAGGAGTGCCTCGGGTGTGTGAATTTTGAGGTTTAGACTTCTGGCATTGAGTAGCATTACCCTCAGTTTTTTGTTACTTGTGCTATTTACAGCAATGGGTTTGTCTTTTGAGCCTTGCCTAAAAAAGGTACTATGGGGGTAGCAAGAGCCTTAGCCAGTATTTGAAAGCTTAAGGGTGACAGGTGCAAGCCGTCTCTAGCGAAGCAGCATGGCTTGTCGAGCATGTCATCCTAGGCTGACAGACACTGGATCCCCTTTGAATGACAACAGAAGCTTAGCCAATTGTTAAAATTGATAATTTTTTCTTTATGTTATGGTATCATTCTAGGTGAGGGCAGGATGCTACTCAGGGTCAGGGTCATACCGGCCTGGGCTACTTGATCAGAGAGCTCTTCCATGTCTCTTTTCATGTAATCCAGAGAGGCATGGCTCAGGTCATTCACACCAACATGAGCAATGACAGAGTCATATTTGTACTTGTTCTGGAGTGACCTGAGTGCTTGTGTTATGTGGCGGATCCTGGCACCCGACAGGCAGCTAACAGTTACCTTCTCCTTGTTCAGCCTAGAGAGTGGGACGTCAGTGTGCCTGACTATAGAGTCAGCTATTACTAATGTGTTGGGTATGTTATTTTGCCTTAAGGGCTGTGATTGTGTGGCACACTGGTTTTGTGAAGTATGTGTTTCATGGTTTGTGTTGGGGGTGGAGGTTGCTTGGATGTCTGCTTTGGAGATCTCTGTTACTTTTGAAGATTTTTATTTAGAGCCTCCGAGTATGTTTTTCTGTATTTATGTGTGTTTTTTGCTGGTGCTGATTTCATAGGTCTGTGTGAGACTGGTGGTGTGATGCAAGTAATTCCCTTCTCCTCTTGACTGTCTGGTCCAGTCTTGGGTTGAGATAGCTTAGCCTCCAGTTTGGCTCTATAATTGCATCTCTTAGTGTTTGGTGGTAGGAGGAGAAGGTTGTCTGTGTACATGAGGCAGTTGTAACATTGCTTCAAAATGCCCAGATTCACCAGTTGGACCAGAGAGTACACCTGAAACTGCCCTTTGGACATGCCTGAATAGGTACAGTGAGCTATTTTACTGATTGGCTGGTAAGGTCGAATAGAGAGCCTTGTCCTTCTCTACAGTATGGGGGGGGGTCTAGTGCTAAGGTTTATTAGTGCTTGCTATGAGTTTTTAGCAAGTGCCAGGCTGAGCAGTGAATAGTTTGAGTGCTTAAGTTGAAAGCAAGGGAAAAATTGAAGAGTAGACTTTGTGGAGCCGGGAATAGTTATACCCTAGCTAACCGGCAATGCCCAGCACGCAAAGCCAGACAAGAATAATTATGGGTTTAGTATTTCTAGGTAACTTACATAACTTACAATCAGCATTCAGAAATTATAGCCTGGAAAATGTAGTTATGTTATTAATAACAGTAACTACACTGTTTGCTGACAAAACTTTATAAACTATGCAAAGAGTCTACACATGTTTTTGGTATATAATATTTTTAAGAAAATGAAAGACAAGACAGTCAATATCAATTTTATGTCCATCCATCCACAACTTAATTTTTTACATGTGGTCAGGGTGTCACACTTCGTGACAATCATCTTGAGCCAAGGATAGATAGGTGGCTAGCCCTGTCACAGTAGTTCATCCATACCATAAACTCATACCTGTGACCAATTTAGAGTGGCCAGACCACCTAAAGCATGTCTTTGGAATATAGGAGGAAACTGGAGCACCCAGAGGAAACCCACATGAATAGGGACGAAATGCAGACTCCACCCTAATGAAATCCACATGAACACAGGAAGGAAATGCAGAGTCCATACAGAAGGCACCCCAGCTGTGAATCAAACCAGGGAGCCTTTTGCTCTGAGGCAACAATGCTATCTGCTGCACCACTGTGCCCGCAGAGTGCATTAGTAAAGGATTTTGCAGCTTGGGCAGCATTATCATTCAGCATGGGGGATTTGAAACATTCCACCTCGGTCTTAAAATAACTTTGTTGAAAAGTTTTTCACGGTGGTTACTTTGACTAAGTACAATGTGGATATCCAGAGTGATTAGTTTATGGTCAGATCTAACGAGCAATCCAGGGTGTTTGAGTTTATAAATTCTAGGAAATCAGTGTTGGACAAGGGAATTAGCTTGAGTAGTTCTCCCAGAAAATGTTTGGGTAAATGATACTTAATCATCCAAAGTCTGGTAGGACCTTTATGTCTCTCAGTGTTTCCAGAAATGCGGAATGGAGGTCCTGGAACATGGTGGGTGATCTGTAGCAAGCACAAAAACCTTGCAGTTGTGGGTTGTTATTGCAGGATGATCTCTGAAGCATCTTGCTGTGCCACTAACCTGGAGGTGAGGGTATCCTTGATGAATATGGATACATCCCCGTCTTTTGTATTTTGGTCCAGGTTTTGTGGCCAAAATGTATGGTATGTGTTGTAACCTAGTAGTGCTGGGGTGCTCTCTGAATCTGGCCAGTATTTGAAAGCCTAAGGGTGACAGGTGCAAGCCGTCTCTAGCGAAGCAGCGTGGCTTGTCGAGCATGTCATCCCAGGCTGACAGACACTGGATCCCCTTTGAATGACAACAGAAGCTTAGCCAATTGTTAAAATTGATAATTTTTTCTTTATGTTGTGGTATCATTCTTGGTGAGGGCAGGATGCTACTCAGGGTCAGGGTCATACCGGCCTGGGCTACTTGATCAGAGAGCTCTTCCATGTCTCTTTTCATGTAATCCAGAGAGGCACGGCTCAGGTCATTCACACCAACATGGGCAATGACAGAGTCATATTTGTACTTGTTCTGGAGTGACCTGAGTGCTTGTGTTATGCGGCGGATCCTGGCACCTGACAGCAGCTAAAAGTAACCTTCTCCTTGTTCAGCCTAGAGAGTGGGACGTCAGTGTGCCTGACTATAGAGTCACCTATTACTAATGTGTTGGGTATGGTTTTGTGAAGTATGTGTTTCATGGTTTGTGTTGGGGGTGGAGGTTGCTTGGATGTCTGCTTTGGAGATCTCTGTTGCTTTTGCAGATTTTTATTTAGAGCCTCCGTGTATGTTTTTCTGCATTTATGTGTGTTTTTTGCTGGTGCTGGTTTCATAGGTCTGTGTGAGACTGGTGGTGTGATGCAAGTAATTCCCTTCTCCTCTAGACTGTCTGGTCCAGTCTTGGGTTGAGATAGCTTAGCCTCCAGTTTGGCTATATAATTGCATCTCTTGCATGTATTAGTGTTTGGTGGTAGGAGGAGAAGGTTGTCTGTGTACATGAGGCAGTTGCAACATTGCCTCAAAATGCCCAGATTCACCAGTTGGACCAGAGAGTACACCTGAAACTGCCCTTTTGACATGCCTGAATAGGTACAGTGAGCTATTTTACTGATTGGCTGGTAAGGTCGAATAGAGAGCCTTGTCCTTCTCTACAGTATAGGGGGGTCTAGTGCTAAGGTTTATTGGTGCTTGCTATGAGTTTGTAGCAAGTGCCGGGCTGAGCAGTGAATAGTTTGAGTGCTTAAGTTGAAAGTTTGTCTAGTTCCAAGGGAAAAATTGAAGAGTAGACTTTGTGGAGCCAGGAATAGTTATACCCTAGCTAACCGGCAATGCCCAGCACGCAAAACTGCGCTAATGTGGGTTTTATAGCAGGGAAATGAAAGAGATAGAAATTAGCCCAAAATGGCCAATAAAGCACTAATTTCTGGGCTGAAACCACTCCTCCAGGGACAGATAGGCTGCTCAAAGCTCCCCTCTCTCACAGGTGAACAGAGAAACTTCCTTCTATCCAAGTAAGGTATGGGCAAACACAGAAACTTGTAACACAGCCCTGAATTCAGCACTAACCTGAAAACTGGACAATACTAGCTTAGAAAGGTGGGAAAGCAAGTTTTTTTTTTTTCAGAAAATAAAGCAGATACAATAAAAAAAAACACTTTAAATGCACATAAATGGCTATCACACTTGAGTGTGTAGCCTGCAACAGTTAAACAGGTAATTTAAACACTAAAATAACTTTGTTAAAATGCAGGCAGTAAAATAAGTACAATATGTAGCTGAAACAAGCTTTTTAAATCACAGAAACTCTAGAAAATCAGTGTTTTAGGGGGAATTAGCTAAAGGCAACAAGAAAATGCAGAAAAATGATACTTAATCACTCCAAAGTCTCTCTTTTGTCTCTCTGCTTTAGAACTCTGCAGGGCACCAGGCAGGAGCTTGCTGAGCTGTATACAAGCACAAAAACCTTGCAAATGTGGGTTTTATAGGAGGGAAATGAAAGAAATTAGCCCAAAATGGCCAAAAAGTTACTAATTCTGGGCTGAAACCACTCCTCCAGGGACAGATAGGCTGCTCAAAGCTCCCTCTCTCACAGTGAACAGAGAACTTCCTTCTATCCAAGTAAGGTATGAGCAAACATAGAAACTTGTAACACAACCCTGAATTCAGCACTAACCTGAAAAGTGGACTATACTAGCTTAGAAAGGCGGGAAAACAAGTATATTTTTTTTTTTTGTTTGCACAGTACACAAGTGAAGAATGAAAGAATCATACTCTGTGCTACAAAAATCAGCTTACAGTTTTAAAGGGACAATCACAGAGTCTAGAATTCTGACCTAAAGAAACTTGTCCCAGATACCTTACAGGTGTCACCACCCACTTACCACAAGATTATCAGCCCTACTCCTGGTTTCAATTTACTTTATGCAGCACTGCTTTCATTCCCTCTGGTAAACACAATTAACAATATTCCGTTCCTGTCAATGCTTTCAGTCCCCGTTCACTGGTAAACAATAAGGTTATTACATTTTTGTGTGTGTTTGCGCTGAGGGTGGTTAGGCAAGACTTTCAGTGTTCACTTTTTATGAACTCATCAAAAAGCTTATATTAATTGTGCAGGTCTTTATTTTCTTTATTTATTCTGCATAGCGTAACTGCGAGCAATATAGTCAAAAGAGTATAGTTTAGTGAAGTCATACTAAATCTTAATATTGACTTGACATATTTCCCTTACTCTGTAGTAAAGCAATCTCAGAATTAGCAGATATAACTATCACAGGTTGCCATACTGTACAGCCCCCATTGTGACAAGTATTAGTCTTCATTTTTTAAAATTAATCTATTGCTTGTGTCAGACATTTTTTTTTTTTTTTACAGAAGGTCAGAAAATTATTACATTTGGCTAGTATTCAGACATCAAAAATAAAACATGAAAAAAAAAGGGGGACTACTTCTACTACTGTTCGAAACTTGCATCATTCTGATGTTTTCTACCAAGCAAGTGTTAGGGGTATATTATATGCGCAAAGGTTTAAAACTTCGATTCTCATATGATCGACACAATATGAGCAAAGTTTTAAAACGTCAAACAAATAATAAAAAAAAAAAAAACAAATAAACTTACCTGAATGCTCCAGGCAGCCTACACCCCCCACTCCCCCACTACTTAAATATACCAACTCCGAGACCGCACTACGTTGAAGTGAAGGGAAATATTCCCTATGACAATCTCCACTGAAATTTGCAAGCTTTCAAAAGTTCGCTCATATGGTGTCGACAATATGAGGCTCGAACTTTTGAATGTTCGTGATTTCTAATGGAACCCGATGTTACTTATGCATAACACAGTATTAAACTAGCATTTAGAAATCCTAGCAAAATAAAAATACGAAATGAAGTGACTATAAAACCCTGCTGACTAACGTTTTAACATTTTAGCTTTGCATTACTTATACTTTTCCGCAAGGTAGTAGCATGTGAGTGATAAAATTCCTGAAACGCCAATTTTCTTTGAGGATAAAAAGTAATGAATGACTTAGTGAGAGATGTTGTGAGTACAGCTGCAATTTAATTAAGACAATTGAAACTACATGTAAACACCCCTCCTCCAACAGGGGATCAAATTCCAGTCTCCCACATAGCAAGCAAAGATACTCATCACTGTACTAACAAGGAATACGCATTTTAAATGTTTCCAATTTCCACTATGTAGTCTTGCCAAAACATAACCCAAACAACTTCATTCTTTTTAATCTTCACAGTAATGCTTGGAGGTAAAATTTGTTTCACTGTTCCTTCTTATGACAACCTAGCCTTCTGCCTGCTGCTCTGTGGAATACATTCATTCCTCCAGCTTCAATTCATTAAATTCTCAGGTATTTTTATTTTTGCAAATGACCTGGAGGTGAGAGGTGAGTATCTGAGAGTGGTGCTGTCATTCTCAGGATTCCAGGATTTGTTCTAGCGTTATCATCTCCCCTATATTCTGACAAATCAATCAAACTGGCCAGGCAATGAAAAGTAGCCTCAAGCTCATGACCTAACCATGGCCCATAAGGTGGTCAGTCCTGTTCCATTTTCCAACCCTTTGGTCTAGCATCATTCTCTCTGTGCTCTGCCCTTGACTAGAGGTCCATTATAAACATGCCCAATGTACTTCCTCCTCCCAGGATAAGCAAACCCAGCCCACCCTGCCTGCACTGTTAAATAACTAAGTCACTAATCAAGGTCAGGTTGCCTGGAAGTTTGATCCCTCAACACCAACAATGCAATGATCAGACTTAAACTCAAGGTGATTCCATAGATTGAATGTTGCTAGACCTCAGTTGTATTTTCTACCTCCATTGTGACTATTTAATTGCTTTTTTTAAGTTCATTCATTGTTAAATAAATCAAACATTTCCAGACTCTTGAAAGTTGACAGACCATAAACTTTTCATACGTTGTACTGCTCATGATTTCAATTTTTACTGGCACACTGCCAGCCCTCTTTGCATTGTAAATTAGGTGAATTGAACCATTAAGGACTAAACAGCAGTCTGTACTTACGACAAAGTAAGAAGCCATATATAAAATGCAATGATGCTTCATATACAACATCTGTTTTATCGGTTCCCTATTAGCTGATCAAAGATGCATTCTTTCGAATGCATCTTGATCGAACTTTATAACGCGAAACAGCAAAATACTGAAGCGGCATCTAAGCAGATTCTTTCCCTGGGAAAGAAATCGCTTGGCCACCTTTGGTATTTTGCCTTCTTCATTACTTTAGTGCGGTCTCGGAATTGGTATATTTAAGTAGGTGAAGCCCCCCACATTAGAAATAATTTGTGTTGTGCGTGTGTTGTGTGTGTGTTTCTTGGAACAGTCATTTTTTTTCCCTGGGGAAAAAATAGCTTGGCTGCCTTTAGTATTTTGCCTTCTTCGTTACTGTAGTGCGGTCTCGGAGTTGGTATATTTAAGTAGGGGGAGTGCCCCCCACTTCAGGGGTGTGAGGGCAAAGCCCACCACATTAGAAATAGTTTGTGGTGTGCGTGTGATGTGTGTATGTTTCTCGGACCAGCGATTCTTTTCCCTGGGAAAAAAGTCGCTGTTCTGAGTGTTCGCAATTGTAAGCTTTTGCTTACATGGTGTCGATGAATCAGCGTTCACTTTTCTAAGCGTTCGGTGATTCAATATAGACCCGTTTTATCCCCTCACAATATATTAATGTTACTAATTAGCATGTGACCTGAAAGCTGTTGTCGTGCCATGCTGGGGAAGCAGACAGAAACTTCTGCTTTTACACTATTTGCCTGTGTTGCTGTCTTCTCTCTGTTTGACCTTGATTTTGTGTATGGCAAATATCAGAAATACAAAACTAAAAATACAATATTACACTAAAATGATTTCCCAAGAAACTTTTTATTATTGGCTGGCAATACCACATGCATTTGTCACCCTGGGCGTAGCTACCATCCATGAAGGCTTACTTCTGCTTCTACTGTTACACAATTTATTTATGAGTTTTGAAGTAATGCTTTTGGCTGGTTCATAGGCTCATAGGTGTTTACTAGGCTAACGACCACAAGGGCCTTTTTAAGTCTAGCCATGCATCCCAAATCTCTGACGAGTTCTAATGCCCTTGATAAGTGTAAGCATGGACCTGGGAGATGAACCATTTACAGGTTACCTGTTTGCATCAGAGACACAGGTGAAAATGTAGCCACCGTAACACTAATGTAAGCACTATGATTTAAATGGAAGTATGCCTGGTTATGCCACCGTAACACTAATGTAAGCACTATGATTTAAATGGAAGTATGCCTGGTTATACTCATGTTTATATACCTCACACATTTGTTTGTCTTTATGCTATCATTTAGATTTATTTCAGGGAGACAATGCCAGAAAGCTGGCATTTGTAATATTTTGCCATTATATAACACAAGCCCCTGGACAACATATTTACAGAAAACATAATTTACATCACCATGAGCACCCTTTTTCCCATATGCCACATGGGGTGGGGTTGTCATATCATCTCTTGCCACCTCTCGTGACTCAATGTAACTGACCTACCTTCTGTAACAGTCATACTTCCTGTTGTCAGCTTTCTCTTACATCATCCCTCCATCTCTTAAACGCACGTCTTTGCCTCCTTTTGTCTTCTTCGTGTTTGTCCCACATTTTCTCCAACAAATCGTCTTGTGCTTTCCTGCACACATGCTCAGACCACTGTACATTGTTTTTTTCTGACCCTCTCTGTAATGGGAGCTACCTTGACTTTTACTCTGATGTCCTCATTTCTTCATCACTCCCACAGTGCACTCTACCACCCATCTCAGGCACTTCGTTTCCATCACCTCTAGGTTCCTCGTCTGCTCTGCCTTAAATACCCAGATTTACATGCTTTACAGTAATACTGGTCATACCACTGTTTTGTTACAGTAATACTGGTCATACCACTGTTTTGTTACCTTACTTGTCAGTTTCCTTGGCATTCTACTGCAGCACACTACCCTTGACATTTGACCTCCTCATTCAGACCTTCATTTTCCTAAACCACTCCTCCCAGATATTTGAAACTGTTAACCTGTTCCACCACATTCATTTCTACCTCATTTTTATGTTTCTATGTTTTTGTTTCTTTGATATCACCCACCTCCCATTAGAGCTGGTAACAATAGATTAAACCCTTGTGGAAATAAAGCCCCACTTAGTGTTTACATCAGTATGAAGGACTTTCATATGCTCAATTGTCAGGTAGTGTGGAACACACAGGAGTGAATAACCCATGTGCCTTCACAGACGCTTGCTGTACTCGTATTTCTGACACATGCTGTACATGTCATGTGCATCGCCATTTAATACATTACGACATTCAATACAACCACCTAGTAGGCTCGTGCAGGCACCCTGGCACACCTAGATATTCACAGCCATAAACAGCATGAATGCTATTGTCTTCCACTCCATTTCCAATCCCATGTCCCCTGTATGCTGCAATTGATGCTGCAGCATACCCCTTGAAACCTTGGTTGGTGACACCCATACATAACCCACAATACACCTCCAAACATAAATATAACAGAGCCCTTGCACAGGCCAGGAGCATAGATAGTAAGACATGGGTATGACCTGCTTAAATCCCAGTACCACCCTGCCTAGGCAGTTTTAAGGGACAATATTTCTCAAGCTGGTACTTCCATCACTTGGGATATTTGCTAAAGAAGGGTTATCAGCTTATTAACCAATAAAATACTGTTATACCAGGCTGTGTTAGAAGCAAATGGACAGACTTCAGTATGATAATGGGACACATGTTATCAGCAACAGATAATGACAGTGATATGTATGAACTTAAGCTATTGTAGAAAACCATGTAATGCTAAGTAAGGCCTACATGCCATTTATATTTAGTGAGTACGGCACATACTTTGGTTACTGCAACTGTTTATACATTCATTCATACATGAAGAGAACATCTATTTAGCCTGATAACTTTAAATACAATCAAGAGACCTTTTAAATTTACTAGTAACTGAAATATAAATGTTGTGCTTCCTATCTTGCATTGCTCATAGGTCTACTTGTTGATTCAGTGCATGCAAATATAGCTTTTTTTCAACCTAGCTTCCTCTCATATTGTTTAATGGCTTGCATGTCAGCATGCTGTCATTGATGTGAGGATGTCAGTTGTGATTCTATAAAATAATCAGGCATTGACTCTGTCTTAAGGCCAATGCATTCCAGAAACTGATTGATACAATAAAACAATATTTTTGCTGCAGTCTTTAACTGCTTACACCTACATGTGTTTGTGCAACCCAACACCCCTATTAAGGTTTCTGTATGCTGGGAATACACCACGGTACTGCATCTTTCAAGTTAGCATATATTCCTCCAGTTTTCCGCTAATATATTCTAGTGATCACATTTGCAATCCTCAGAACTGTGACAGGCACCCTTAAATATGCTGCAAAGCAAATATTGAACTTAATATGTTAAAAAGCAAATACTGAACTTAAACAAGTTACTGTAAGAGGCATTCCAGGCTTATGGACAGCTCCATGAATCTACCATGTTTACGGGCAGCTCCATGAATCCACCAGACTTACGGACAGCTCCATGAATCATTTTTCATCAGATACCTAGCTCCATATATTGTCCTCCAAAGGAAAATTATTTTTACCAAAACCATTAATTCTGTTCTCTGTAAGGTTATTTGTTCTACACCCTCGTGTGGATAGCTGCACCTGTCCCACAGTTCTGACCCTTTGAGAGGGTAGCTCTAAGGAAAGTGTAATATCAGTGGCAGTAATGTTATTTCTGCCACATGTGCATCAGTTATGATTGGAAACAAGTACATCTCCAGGAATTGTCCTAATAGCAGCATCTCATAACTCTGTAATGGTTATATAGTTCTACTATGAATTGCCAACTTCCACAATGTCCAAAATACCAATAAATAATGCCCCACATGCTGAACTGTGAAAAATTTTACTTTAAGATTTTGTTTTGCAGTGGGGCAAGCCCCATTTCACTCTTCAATGTGGGGGTAATCCCCTACAACTCCAAACAGAGTCCATCTTAGGCCAATTGGACCTATTAGGCCTAATAGTGCCCAGCAATAGGCTATGACAGGGTCATGTTGCCTTGTTTGGCCCACAGATTTGTTTGAGAAATATGACAGCAAAGTGCAAGACCTTTTCCTACTGTAGTCTTACTCCCATAGAGTTAGTCTTGTTAGTGGAGTGGCCACTTCCCATCATGCATTGTACTACTGAACTGTCCAGTATTATTAGCAAATGCAGCTTCATGCCTATTGGACAGCTCACAGTGTTTCTCATATTGGTCAGTTGGTGTTGTTGGGCACTCGACAGAGTTTGCAAACACAAGGTGGTTGGATTAACCGTCTTGTCTTGCATCCTGCTTGGAAGCTAAGAAGACGAGGCTTCATTTAAGGACAGACAGGCACTGTGTCTTCTTTTCCTTCTCTTGCCAAAACACAAGGATTATGATTGGTTGTAAATTAAGGTAGTTACACAAATAATTGTGGATCAAGCAAAATCAAATTGTTTACATTCTTATTTTTCTTTTGGCTGTTCCCATTAGGGATCACCATAGCGGATCATCTGTTTCCATTTCTTCCTGTTCTCTGCATCTTGCTCTGTCACACCAACCACCTGCATGTCCTCTCTCACCACATCCATAAACCTTATCTTAGGCCTTCCTCTTTTCCTCTTACCTGGCAGATTAATCCTTAGCATCCTTTTCCCAATATACCCAGCATCCCTCCTCAGTACATATCCAAACCAGTGCAATCTCACCTCTCTGGCTTTGTCTCCAAACAGTCCAACCTGAGCTGACCCTCTTATATACTTATTCCTAATCCTGTCTATCCTCATCACACCCAGTGCAAATCTTAACATCTTTAACTCTGCCACATCCAGCTCAAATTCCTGCCTTTTTGTCAATGCCACTGTCTCCACCCATATAACATAGCTGGTCTCACTACCCTCTTGTAGACCTTTCATTTCACTCTTACTGGTACTCGTCTGTCACAAATCACTCCTGACACTCTTCTCCACCCACTCCACCCTGCCTGAACTCTCGTCTTCACCTCTCTTCCACACTTGCCATTACTCTGAACTGTTGATCCCAAGTATTTAAAGTCATCCACCTTTGCCAACTCTACTTCCTGCATCCTCACCATTCCTCTATCCTCTCTCTCATTCACACACAAATATTCTTAGTCCTGCTCACCTTCATTCCTCTCCTCTCTAGAGCATATCTCCACCTCTCCAGGGTCTCCTCAACCTGGTCCCTACTCTCACTACAGATCACAATGTCATCTGCAAACATCATAGTCCATGGGGACTCCTGTCTGATCTCATCTGTCAACCTGTCCATCACCACTGCAAATAAGAAAGGGCTCAGAGCTGATCCTTGATGTAATCCCACCTCCACCTTAAACGTATCTGTCACTCCCACCACAGTCCTCACCAATGTCACACTATCCTTGTACATATCCTGTACCACTCTTACATACTTCTCTGCCACTCCCGACTTCCTCATACAATACCACAACTCCTCTCTAGGCACCCTGCCATATGCTTTCTCTAAGTCCACAAAGGCACAATGCAACTCCTTCTGACCTTCTCCGTACTTCTCCATCAACACTCTCAGAGCAAACATCACATCTGTAGTGCTCTTTCTTGGCATGAAACCATACTGCTGATCACTAATCATCACCTCCCTTCTTAACCTAGCTTCTACTAGTCTTTCCCATAACTTCATGTTGTGACTGATCAATTTTATCCCTCTGTCTGCATGAACAGAATAAATAAATAATGGATACTATGATATTAGGTAACTTCTGATCCCTAAAACTTGAGACAGAATTTTACCAGTTCAACAGTATGGCAGAGAATTTTTTGTTTGAGTCACAGATAGTGCAAAATAATCCCAGAGAAGTGAAACATAAGGTTTGTGTGTGTGTGTGTGTGTGTGTGTGTGTGTGTGTGTGTGTGTGTGTGTGTGTGTGTGTGTGTGTGTGTGTGTGTGTGTGTGTGTGTGTGTGTGTGTGTGTGTGTGTGTGTGTGTGTGTGTGTGTGTGTTTATGTATGTGGTTGTGTGTGGGTGTGCTGAGTGATGGGAGACAGAGGTAGATAGAAAATGATTTATGTGGCTGAAACTAGAAAAACAGAAGAAAACTGTTTTCCTCATACATGTACTGTAAGGGTAATACAATTTCAGAGTCACATACAAAACATGGGGACAAGCATTAGTTTAAATGTAGAAAATGGTTGGGTAGGTTGGGGAGGAGTTTTGAGGTAAAGCTTATTAAAGAAAGCTGGACAAACAAAGTGGGTTTTGTATGTTCTCTGTGCACCCTTGTAGATTTTCCATAAAGCATTATAATTTCCTCACACCTACCAAACCATGATGTTTAGAGAGTGTGACCACTCTAAATTATCCCTGCATGTAATTCTTAATGTAGTCCTTGTGAACCTGGTATATGGCTGGAAAAGATGAACATGTATTAGTCCACCTACCAGTTTAACAAACAAATAAATAAAAATGAAATTTCAGAAATATTTATAAGTAATTTGGTATGTGAGCAGTTACATTTCTAGAGAGAGGCCTGGGCTTATTCTGAGAATGTTCAACGGTATTTTGTGTTTTTGTGGAACACATTGAGTGTAACAAGGTATGAGAATTAACTGGATAAGGAACCCAAACCATTCATGGCAAGTGTAGGAGATGGTTGGAAACCCTCGAAAGAAGAAGAGGCAATGTGAAATGGAAATAAATAATGCAGCGTAGACACATTTGATGTCTTTCTGACCCCCAGTGTCCCCCTGCCATTGAACACAACCTGGCTGACTGATATGTCCAGTATGTTTTGGCAAACAATGACACTGAGCATGGGAGGTAAGAGGCAGAACTGTGATGAGTCAAAAAATATTACTAGGATTCATGCTTCAGAATGTCAGCTTCTTAGTGGAATGGTCGGCTTAGTGATGTCTGAGGTACCTTCCAAACATGTGATAGTGTGTGCAGAGTACTTAAGTTGCAAAATGCATTTTATTTTATTGAAAGTTTGTTAACTGATGTAGAACACTAATGCATGTAGACCATTTTCAGCTTCAGCACTGTGGAAATACAACCAAAGAAACAAACTTCACTCAACATCAATGCACTAGTGGTGATGTAAGAGCAAGCATTTTGAGGGATATGATATATATATATATATACATAGAAATAAAATAAATATATAAATAACTACCATAAAATATACAGAATAATATAAAGGTACAATAAAAAAAAAATAAAATATATTTATTTATTATATGTATATATATATAATAAGAAAAAAAAACAAATTTTTTTTTTTAAAACTAAAACTAAAAAACATATACATATCATAGTAGTCATACATCATTATTTATTATTATTTATTATATTATATCAAAAAACTTCTTCTTTCTAAAATAAATAAATATAATAGATTAAAACAGATTGATATATATGTTAGAAACTTACTTAAAAAAACACGTTTCAATAATACATTAACATGCTCAATAATAGGAAGTGTCATAGACCATTAGACAAAACAAAAAAAAATATTGGATATAATAAAAAATAAAAAATATAGTATATATAATGTATAATATGTGTATGTATAATAACCATAGAAAAAGAGAAAGAGAATGAAATATACCTAGATAAAACTATATAAACAACTATACATTATACCATTATAAAAATTTATTAAGAAATTAAGAAAAGATCTTATTGTAATGTAATTATTCAAACAAACCTGAACAGTGGCCCCTAAGATCCCATTTATTTTTTTCATTTAGTCTTTTCAAATTTATATATATACCAACC
The DNA here is from genome assembly GCF_019279795.1 of Protopterus annectens. Classification (NCBI taxonomy): domain Eukaryota; kingdom Metazoa; phylum Chordata; order Ceratodontiformes; family Protopteridae; genus Protopterus; species Protopterus annectens. The sequence goes on along the minus strand of NC_056751.1, from coordinate 781,223,186 downwards.
ACCTCATTAACTTCCACTGTTTGCAATACTCTAAATACAAAGGTAATGCGATGGATTAGATATTATATTTAGCTTAATGTTTACTATTCTGCTTTTCTTATTATCTCTCATATATATATATTCATTTTTTCTTCTTTTTAGTTTCCTTTTGTTGGCAGCACCCTAATGCACAGTACAGCAAAACTCACAAGTGTAATAAAGTATCAGTTCCTCTAGAAATGCTTTAAATCTTGGTTTGAAAACAATAAAATCAGGATGTATAAAATCTTGTGAAAATAAAATAACTGTTTAAGTAATTACAATGTTAGGTAGGTTCCAAAAAGGTCAAGATCAATCAAACATGCTTAATCATGCTTTATCTTAGATAGTCTATCACATTTCTATAGATTTCCAAGATTATTATTTTATAGAAGGAGAAGCACCTACTCTTTTCACCGGAATGGTTTCCAGTTATTTCATCTTCAGATAGGTATTTAGTTATTGATGTTCAAAAAAAATTGTTCAAAATCATAATAAAGGTACATCTCCTATAATTATACTCCTATAATTATTTATTGAAAAAAATAATTATTATTTGTATTATTTTTGTATTATCAGTTATTTCTAACTTCTGTATTGAATTCCTAATATTACTTACATTCTACATACATATCATAAACATAATCAGCTTCTATAAATCTAAATTATATATTCACTTTCTTTTTTAAAATCTCTGTTGAATCACATTTTACATAAAATCTAGTAAATTGACTTCCTCATTCCTCTTTAAAGTGGCCATGCATGCTGTCATATCAATAAAATTGTTTTCTTCTTCTGTTTTTTTTACTTCCTTTGTGTATATCCATCATCTGCTTTGATGAATCCACATCTCAACTGAAAATTTTACAGATAGTAAGAAAATTCACAAGAAGAATGGTAAGAACTTCTAAGTAAAGTTAAGTAAGTTTTAAAAGTTTTCCCACTCCACTGAAGAATCAGAGAATATTCTTATGTAAGATTTTACAGAATATAGATTAAGACTTTTATGGATTTAATTTCCCAGACATATAGATTCAGATTCAATAATAAGGTTGCAGAGGGGTTAAATTAGCATGTGACACTTTCAGAGGGGTATAGGTTCATTAAATACAAAACAGTTTATTAGTTACCCCAAATTCAAATTCATTGCATTGCTTCAATAGTGTAGTAATTTCCAATCATTGAGTTCCATTCAAATATCATTCATAGCTTAGTATGCACGTCCATCTTTCATCTTATCATTCAGAATTGTACATCTTTGTAATCTAAAAGAAGACTTTTAAGATAAATAAATCTTGTATAAAAATCTAAGTAATCTAAAAAATAATAAATGATCTTGGTGGATCTATAAGCTGATAGTAGGGATATGTACTTTCTAGGATGGTATAATACTCCAGTCTTAAAGTTTTGTTTTCAGTATCCAAAGATCTTCCTTGACAGTTTTAATTATTTGGCTAAGTTTAACTTGATCTTTTTATCTATTTTGAGGGATATGTTAGAATATTATGTAGCATAAATGAACAGATTAAATAGATCAGTTCAGGAATTCATTCAAAATAGGCAAGAAGAGTACCTGTACGATGTCATATTGCCATACAGTATAATATTTATATAAAGAAAATAATATCCAAATAAAGTATTTACTGTTTGTACTGTTGTTGAACATGGTATGTGAAAAAGTACGTCATAAATCGGTGAAGTAAAGAAGGAAAAGCAAAGAGACACAAAAGAGAATAAAAATAAAAACAATATAAATGTGGGGTAAGGAATACAAGGAGAAAGAGTGTGGCTACCTACTAACCCAGCTCAGGAGATGCAAGCACTACCGCAGCCTTTTACCCCAGCTGGGGAGATTCAGGCCCTACCACAGGAGTTTGGAAGTATGTTTACTGGTAAGTCAGGGTGCACCTACTTGATAAAGCACCATGCAGACACAGGTCTCAGTGACTCATCAAACAAGTCACTAATAGTGTGCCTGAATGAGTTAAACAGACCCTGATAGAGGACCTACAGGAGATTTTGGATCTCAGGGTAATACAAGATGCAGGTAGTTTACTTCTGTCTTATCACACAATTTAATATAATAAAAAAATATTGTTTTGCTTTTAATACACAGTAAAAGCATATATTCCTGATACCTAATCTGAACTAGTATTATGTTCAGGAAGCCAGCATAAAAGGGAATGAGGAGGTTGGAATGAGGGTGGTCAGCTGAAGGGCCCCTACCAAAAACCAAAATGGTAGAAATTGGGCCCCGCATTGCTAAGGCTGGCCCAACCCTCAAACTGATATATATATATATATATATATATATATATATATATATATATATATATATATATATATATATATAGGTCTACTGTAAATGTTGAAAAATACACTTCTTCGAACTCACACAGTAGACCCTGGGTTACGCGAAAGTGCAACTTAATCGAAAATGCACTTTCGCGAAACCCACTTCAGTGAATGGGCTACTACTGACTTTAGTGCAGTAGTTACAGACCTTAGGGTTAGGGCACAGGTCATGGTAAGGGGATAGCCCTACTAGCTATCCCCTTACCATGACCCGTGCCCTAACCCTAAGGTCTGTAACTACCGCACCACAGTGGAGGACATAGCATGTTTTCCTGCTGTCCTCTACTGTGGTGTGATCCGTTCGTTGAAGCTGAGTTTGTGAAAGTGCACTTTCGAATACGTGCACTTTCACATAACTGAGCAGTCTACTGCTCTTTTTCAAATACGTGGCATTCAATACAAAGCAGTAGACCCATATATATATTTATATATATATAAAAACTCCACAACTGCATCAATTTGAAGGCAGAAATCTCCCTAAGGAAGTGAATCATTGCTGGCACATACTTAGAAATTGCACTGGCAAAGATTTCCAATCAAAAACAGTGAGTAACATTTTGGTTCTAGATCTTTTTTCTTGCAGGCAAATTCTACTCATAGAATTTCATCTCAGCCAATTGTAGACAAGGCCACTGTAACATATTCACTTCAGTTATATTTATTTTTAGTAGAAAACGTGATTTTTTCATAATTGGTCAAAAGCGAAGGAAGAGAAAGTGGAGCTCACCTTCACATACCTAAGGTCATAACTATGCATTCCAGCACTGAGCCATTCTTGGTTAACCAGGGTAACCAAAGTAAGACTTACTGTACCCATAATTGTGATGGTCATCATAGGATCATAAAAGTTTACTAGGCTATTGACCCTGAGGGCCTTACAAGCCTAGCCAAGACTTTAGCCCATGTTTAGACAAGTCAGCACCCAAATCCCCTGTCAAGCAGGGACAAAGTGGAATCCCAGAGGTGTATTTTCTGTTTCCCATCCAGTTATCCAGATTGCACTTCAAAAGGGATAATGGGTTACTCTGCTTGATATGGAGACGGCGTCTATTAAACAGATGGGGGAGTCTCTAGGACACAAATCTGTCCCACCAACAAGTCCTATTGATATCACAGACCAGGTTGAGGTCATGTGCATGGGTTGCTAGAGTGGAGCTTGACTTGCGGATATGCAGTAGTCCTATCAAGGGGGGGTCTGAGATTGCTTTGTATGCCAGACAGAGGTCACCTCTGAGGAGTCTGTATGAAACTGAGTAGAGGGACAGGGATTTTAGCCTATCTATGCAAGGTAGATGTTTGAGGCCCTGGATTCTCCTAATGAGGAACCTCTGTCGTCTCTCCAGCTGCTGCATGTGCTTTGTGAGGTACATGCCGAAGGAGGCGTTGTACTCAATAATTGGCCTTATAAGGAAAGAATACAGGAATGTTATGACCTCTTTGTTCCTGGATGAGATACCCTTATTTATGAGTAGGGCCATGTAGAAAGCTTTCTGTACCAAGGAAGCAACATGGTGGTCAAAAGTCAGATTGCTATCAACCTGGGTGCCCAAATCCCTCACTACTGATTGTGTACTTAGGACATTGTTATTAATGTGATAATATGTGGGGACATCACTCTCCTCAAAGGGGATGATGATGCATTTTTTGGTATTCAGCTTGAGGCCATGTTTCTGGCACCAGTCATTTGTTTGGGTGAAACCTTCTTGGAGGACATCCACATCACTTGGGGAATTGATGACTGTGCTCAGCTTGCAGTCATCTGCAAACTTGGTCAGCCATAGCCCACTGGTTTTGGCCTGCACTTCAGAGAAGTATGTCCTAAATAACAGAGGCCCTAAGAACGATCTCCAGGGTATGCCGCTCATTATGGGTCTACTGCTTGAGGTGGCTTCTCCTATTTTGATTAGGTGGGTTCTATCCGTGAGCCAGTTTGCTATCCATCTGGTAACATATGGATTGATGCCTAGTTGAGAGAGTTTATTGACTATGCCCAAGTGGGGAATAGTGTTGAAGGCTTTAGCCAGGTCAAGGTAGGCAGTATGCACTGTCTTCCCCTCATCCATGGCTTTGTGACTTTCCCAAAGAAGTCAACCAGATTTAACAGACATGACCTCCCCTTGATAAAGCCAAACTGTGTGGGGTTGAGTGTTTGGAGGTTGCCAATGTCCCTGTTAATGAGGTCCATGATAATCCATTCCATGGCCATTCAGATCAGGCTAGTTAGGATGATGGGTCTATAATTTCCTGGATTGGTGGGCACTACACCTTTGTGTAAAGGAATGACAGTGTCTGTCTTCCACTCTGCTAGATAAAGGCTTTGGTTGAATAGGGTGCCTAATGGTGCTGCAAGGTCATTCCTGAGTTCATGTAGGATACAGCCTGGGATGTTATCAGGTCCATGGAGGCTGCATGTTTTGCCTTTGAGAGAGCAGTGATGACCTGTTCCCTGGAGATAAGGGGTTGAGAGCAGGTAATGGGGATATCCTGATTTACTGATGTCAGGGACAGAGGGGAGAAGTTTTTGTGAATCTGTCAGCCAGTAGATTGGCTATACATTTGTATATGTGGCGTCCTTGACAACCAGCTCTGAAGAGATCTGAATGCTTCCTTTGAGATTGCGGACATATGTGAAGAAGGCCTTATGATTGTCTCCAGTAGATGTTGCCAATTTGGACTCAAAGTTGGCTTTAGAGGGTTTCACTAGTGCTCTTATTTGCTTGTTTAGGCTAAGAAGAGATTGCTTCCAGTTGGGCTCCTTCTCCTTTTTGTTCCTGGACGGATATTTTTTCCTTTTATTATATAGTTTATTTATTGCAGATGTCCACCAGACAAGTTTACTCTTCCTTGGGGAGGATGATTTTGTCCTGTCAGGTATTCCTAATCCCATGCTTCTATATAAATGCTCATATAGCACGTTGGTGTAGATTTGGACATTGGTGCCAGTTCCTACAGTGGGGAGGGGGCTGTGAACATGTTTATACCATCCCCCAGGAAGTTGTAATCAGCTTTGGAGAAGTTTTTTGTTTGACCCTAGCTAGAGGGGGGTCAGGGGAGATGGTGACTTCGAAAGTGACTGCTTTATGGTTGGATCTTGCCAGGGAGGATGATACCGTGGGGAAGCTGCAGTGGTTACTCATGTTGGTTAATACCAAATCCAAGATATTATCACCTCTTGTGGGGGTACTGACTAGCTGTTTCAAAGGAATTTGCATTGATATGGTGGATTCTGGCAGCTGACAAACAATTAACCTGGACTTTCTCATATCCAGCCTGGTGAGAGGCACATCTGTGTGTCTTACAATGGAGTCTCCTATGACTAATATGTTGGGTTTATGGTTAGGTATTAGTGGTTGCGTGACACTGGTGTGTGGACTATGCATGGTATGTGGTGTGGAAGGTTGTGGAGTTCTCATGTGTTTTTCCCTCTGAGGTCTCCTTTGTTTTGTTTTTTTTTTTTGTTGAGAACCTCTGCATAATTGGGTGTGTGTTGTGTAGTCATGGGTGGTGTTTGAGGTGTACTGATTGTGTTGCCAACCTTCTCAGTGCCAGATATACTGCCTTGTGAGGGAGAGATCATAGGCTCTAGCTTGTTTATGTAATTGCATCGCTCACAAATTGTGTTCCTAGGTGGTATTAGTAGATGACTGTCCATGTACATGAGGTAGTTGCTAGACTGTCTCAGGATGCCCATATCAACCAGGCTGGAAGAAGAAACTGTAGGAAATTGTCCATCCATATTTGTCAGAATCTGTGAGAGAGAGGCCAGGGACAGCTAGGGGCAGGCCTAAAGCCCAAGTGCTTAAACCAAAACTAAGAGGCTTAAAATAACACTTAAAATTTAAACAGGCTATAACAAGCAGTAATAAATGCAGCAGAGAAGATGAAATTGAACACTTTAGAGAGCAAGTAGCAGAAAAAACAAGATGAAGTAATAGAGTAGGAGGAGGAAACACAAATAGTGTAAAAGAAGCTGAATAAAGTTTTTTTTTTTTTGTTTAGTAAAGTGGAAAGGGAGAAAGGAGATAATTCAAGGTTAAGAAACTAAGGGGGTTGGCCTTCCCAAATGTTCTCTCTGTATTAGGTAGAATGAGCTAATGACACTGGACTGGGAGGAGTGTCCTGGATCAAATTTACAGCAGGGGTGGGCAACTGTCATGACATGATTACTACAATGAGTATTTTTTTTTTTAATATGAGCAAATAAAAAGGACAGGGAACTGGAACTACAGTAGTGAATGGTGTCTACAAGAAAACCCCCCAAAAAAGTTATCCATAGAAACTCCACTAAAGAGCGAATGCATCATTTGTCAAAATCCCACAGTTAGGGGAAAACAAAACGTATCAAGGATGGGATGTGTAGTTTGTTACAGTAATGCAGTAGATATATTCAAATGTTGTAAGAGTTATGTATTATAAGTTATGCACTTAACTGATTCATCATAAGTTCACAGATCCATAAGAGATTACTAGGCTAACAGCTCAAGAGTCCTTATAAGTCTACCTAGTTTTATCCAGATTTTACCCAATTTTCTATCCCTAGCAGAAAGATAACAAGGGTCAGCAAGCAGAATTTCGACATTTTTATAGATTGCCTCTGTCTATAAGGGACATGGGCACCACCCCAGGAGTGAATTTGTGATTTCCCATTCATTGGTCCAGATTGTGCTTGAAGATGAACAGGGAAGAGCTCTGCTTCATGTGAATATAAGGCCTATTCCAGAGAAGGGGCAATCTTTGGACAGATATCTGTCTCTCTGTCCAGGATGATCTAGTCATATCAGAGAGGTAGTTACCCTTGTTCAGTTAGTTTTTGTAAACATTCAACATTTCTATCATGGGTGCGTAAGAAAATACCTTGTAGCTCAGGCATATGTCACTCCTCAGTAATCACTAGGAAACTGAATGCAGTGATAGTGCTTTTAATCAGTGCCCATATGGCATGTTGGTTATACCCTGTATTTTATGGTGGGAAACCTCTGTGGACACTCCAACCTCTGCAGGTGCCTGGTGAGATACATGCAAATGATGCATTGTACTCGATTATTGGTCTGATGAAGGCTGAATACAGGGGTACTATGACATCCTTAGCTCTAGATGCCATGCCCTTACTTATACGATGAGTCACATAGAAGGATTTCCTCACCACCATGAACACATCATTGCCAAAGTCCAGATTACTGTCTATCTGAGTACCCAGATCTCTCGCCACTGGGTCCACTCATAGGAGTGCTATCAATGTTTTTTGTTTTTTAGCAAGAAACATCTTTATTAAATTATCATGTATGACATAGACAATTATACATTTATATAAATGAAAACAAATCATATTGACAGGGAACTAGGTCAAGTCTTCACAAGTTAAATATGAGAATAAAATAGCCTTCCAAGCAAAGGATAATCTCAAAGCATTTTTAGTTATGTAAGAAATCTTAAGGCAAACACTGAACAATGCATATTTTTATGTGTAGTAGTTGGCATTGACTTAGTTTTATTTGCAAGTGGTTTCTTAGGGCAGTGTACAGGAGGTCTCTGAGGTTTTGGTAAGTTACTTGTGAGTACCCCTGCATATGAGGGTTTATGTGTTGAGACCTTATTTAGTGAGGGGAATGATGTGCATGTGCTGACAACCTGTTTGTCATTCGATTTGTCAGTATGTGAGGGTTGTGTCTCAGTTTTCATAGTATAACTACATCTCTCACATGCTGTGTTAGTTTGTTTCAGGATTAATTGGTTGTCAGTATACATGAGACAATTCCTACATTGTCTCAGGATGCCCATATCTGGCCACAGCAATAGCAGGAAAGTGCCTATCCATGGTTTCAGGGTTTTTTACTATGGGTTTCCCCAGCAAGAAGTGTGGGTAGATTTAACTTGATTGGGATGATAGCATATGGATGAAGAATGGGAGCTATTCTTTGTGTGAACTGCAGCGATACCACAAGGTGATGCTTCTCTGCACGCAACTCAAGTGCTCCTAGAGCAGCAGAGTGACTGGAGAAGGTTGCAGAGATAGATACTCTAAGGGAAATTTTCACTTGAAAGTGTTTGCATCTATACAGGGCACTGCTAACCACTGCTCTGTAAATAGCAGCTTAGCGCAAACAGTGGGCTTATATAGAATCAGAAAATCAAGTTTTACAACAGCAAGGCCTACAGATGAATCAGGAAAATACACAATAAGCTTTCAGCCATCAGCCCCCGACTCAGATATGCACGTCTGCCACAACAGTGGAGTCAGAAAAGCCTCTTAATGTAAAAATGCTGGTTTTAGAGCTCAAGTGCAGGGAAACCACACACTCTAGATACTGCAGTCCTGTACAACTAGCAGACACAGTGTAAATGTAATGAGACTGCATACATGTGGCAGCAGACTCTAATGGGAGAAGACTAGGAAAACAATTCTAAGAGAAACATTTGGATCATTAATTAAGTGTGATACTGAAATCAACATCTGCAATGTCAGGTAAACATGCAAGTCAATTTAAGATGTAGTGCTCAAATGGGAGGAGTGGTAACGGAAAAAGTGTCATGCCAGCAATCTGCATTTACATGGTGAGAAGGATTAAGAACAGAAATCGTGCAAGATAATTTATAATTTCCCCTGCGCTATTTACAGGTGAGCTCCACAATCATTACACTATGGATGCAGAATTTAAAATTTTTTCTTAGTTACTTTCATGACACAGTTTGAAAAGCAAATTTTAAACAGCCAGTCATTTTTAACAGTTTATGTACATTTTCTTGTTTCTAATCTATGTAACAATATAACATTCTGTTGTTACGAAACAAAAGCTATAAGAATCAGAATACATATAGACCTCTTTTGTCATGAAAAGAAAAAGGTCATGCTGAAGTCAATCAAAAGTTGTCTTGCTTTGATGCATATCTGGGATGATGTCTTACAAAATGCTATGATTAGAAATATAAAAGCTTTTCCGTCGCTTCTGTGCTATAGAAAATAGGAAAATACATGTAATGGCTTACCTCCTGTGGAGGTTTAACACTAGGGGCAGTGATATTACTTCTTTTAGTTTAGTGTAAAGGATTCTTTTCCAGAGTTATTTGACAAGCTGGTCCTGTCTTGCTTCTGGAATGACCCTAAGAAGGCACTGGAGAAAATTAAATAAAGTTAAGTTGCTTAGATGAAATTCCCCTTGAGGTGTCCTTACGGAGGAATTAGAAGGAAGGTGTGCAGAGGATGGTGAAGAACATATTATCAAAATATCCTGCAAAAAATACTATTGCAACTTGGAACTATGACCCTATACCCAGTAAAGAATGAATGTTACACTAAATTTGTTCATAATACAACACAGCAGTGGAAGAAAACTGAATTCAGTATAATGATATGTCCTGCTGCTTTAATATCCATTTATGTTTCAGCTATCTGTGTTCAATGGAAAAAGTATGAAATCTAACTTTTATCATGATTAGCCTACAAAAAATATGATGCAAGCCATTGAGTGCTGGTGCCCTGTTCAGTGTAGATGTATTTATATTTATAAAAACACATTAATTTAAACATCCATTCTTTAGGTAAACTGTGCTTGAATTATGTTCAGGTTAAATATAAATTCCCCATGCAGTCATTTCAGTCCTTTGTAACTACATATCATAGAACAAAACTATCTGATGTTTCATTCATCTTCTATTTCCCATTATTCTAAATAAATTAAATGAGTCTTTCCTTAAAAGTAATCCTACTCAAGTCTGACATTCTACGAATGTCTACTTTTGCTATTCTATGCTTAACTATCCCGTCAATGTGGACCTTCACTTTCTTTAAATGCAGAGTAAATTATTGCTTTGAGACATATACACTAACAAGATAAGTGTCTTTAAAAAGTTTGCTATTAGTAAACTTGCAACAAGCAAATTCCCTGTGAAAGGCTGATTGAGTATAGTTCATAACATATAATGAAGCATCAGTTTGCATGAAAATCTTTTCACTAAATGAAAGAAATGATATACTATATATACCTTCACAAACTTTATATCAGGCATCTGTTTTAACTTATCTGAACTGATTAACTCCATCAACTAAAATAATCAGGAAGCTTCATATGGATAAAGTAAGGATTAAACTAAGAATACAAACCATGGAAAACATGAATTCACTTGCTTCTTGAAATTCACTAAACTGTTAGAGCAGCTTAAACATTGGTGTAATGTTACCATAGAGTTTAAAATTATGACAGACAGTAGGAAAGACACATTATATGTTACTAGCTCAAGTTGTCCAGATATTTGTTCCTATGCAAACTAAAATTAAAATGTTTGTTAAAAGTCAAATTCAATGAGTACTGTTTGATGTACAGCCGTATGATGTAATATTTATTCAACAGCTGAAGATAGACCCATTTTAGACAGGCTGTATTATTGTATAACTTCAGTTTAGAGGTAAAACGTGTTGTTTTAGATACCAAATATTATGCACTACATGACATTTTCTTTCTTTTTTGTTAATTTGTGGCCCTTGTCTTAACTTCTGGCAATGAATCTTATGCTCCTCTCTCATATGGCTCCCTTCATTCATCCTGACTACAACCTCCTGAGAGTGGAAGATTAGAAACGTAGCCATCATCATGGCTTTTTTGACTATAAGACCCAGTATATTGTATGCTATGCTGGAATGTGAGTGAATGAGAACTTATGTGTGCCCACAATTCCAGCCTGATGCATGCGTATGTTTTGGTGGGTTTATACTCCCTGGAGACACTGGCTACAAGCCTGCAATGTTGAGCCTTCAGGTGTAGATCTTGGAGTGGGACTGTGCGAACATGTTCATCCCAAACCTCACAGGATGGCCGATCTGGTGCCAGTACTTAATCAGATTCCTCTCCAGCCATTTCATTCAGAATCTGGTTACTAATGGAACTTGATTCACACCGGGCATAGTCAAGTGCCAAATTTCTATGTTGCAGAGCTGATGCATAAGATATTTTTAAAACCTTTTAAACCAATCCTGCAGTGAAAAGAACCAGAAGTTAGAATGGCTTTCACAGTGGCAGAGAGTTTTGTGAGAAGAAATGAATTTAGTGTAAACAAAGGCTGAAAAAGACAATCAGACAAATACGTGATTGATTGATATAGGACAACTAACCCTGGTCAAACTATGTCAAACATCATCTGGGTTAGATCGTGTAGCTGATGATTTATTGTACTGTGGAAGACATTTTCCTGCTGTATGGCTCTGAACAAGTTGGTTATCCAGATATTATTCTTACATTGCCCCTGAAAAGCGACTGTGTGTCTTATGATCCTGCCTGGTTAAGCAACATTTCTTTTTATTTAGTTCACATAGACATAGTGGGATTATCTGGAGTAAATGCTTTTGACAGATTAACAAGGACAGCGTCACAGCAGTAACTCCTAGTTCATAAAGAGTTCAATGTTGTGTAAGAATTTAAGAAGAACTCCTTTTCAATTACAGTGATTTCCAGGGACAACAAAAACTAACATGGTCAGGATTCCGTAAGGAAACCATGGCCTTGCTAGAAATTTGCCATCCCAGCTCCACATCACAAGAACCCTCCCCCCTTTATTTTGCTGCACATACCTCAGGTCAACACAGCACATTAGATAATAAATTGAATTATTTTTAATTGTTACATTTGTTACATGTTCTTTTATACAGTATAGTCAAATTTAACTAGCTAACAGGATTACTTTGTAACATGTTTTCAATTATTAATTACTGAACTGACTGAGAAACATACAAATGTACAATGCACTGCTATTTATTAATACTAAATAATGTTGAAGGGTCATCCAAAATGCATGAAATGTTTCTACTTCATCTTCCATATGAATGTTTTAGGATTCGGTTGGTCTAAAGCAGTAATAGCCATTTCTGTGTCCCTAGTCCATTTGCAGCATCTTCACATTCTGCACTGGCCCTGCCAGCTGGCTGTCTATGTACGACTCCAGACCCAGTTGCCATCACTCCTGCATTCCCCCTGCCAGCCGTAATCTCTGCCTGCTCATAGCTTCCTTTCCTAGTTCCATTCAGTCCTCATTTGCTGTTCTACTGTAGTGTCATCCTTTTCTTCCCCCTTCGCTAGCTGTCCTGCATTGTCCCAATTCCTGATTGTAATTCTTCACCTATCTACTGCCTCCTTCCCCTGTCCTGTTTCTGACATGTTCTGCTACAACTACCCCCATGTGTCCCCCTCCCAGTCTTTAACCCTCCGACACTGTATTTCAAATATAAAATAATTTTGTAGGTCCATCTCCCAGTCAAGTACAACAAATACCTTAAATTCTTGTTCTGATTCTTATTGTTTCTAGTTGATAAAAATGAAAGTTTTGGGATCCAATTAAGCTTAAGCAGTTATTTCCACTTGTCCAGTCCATGTGCCCCACCCCTAACATTCCACACTGTACCTGCCAACTCATTTTATCCCTGTACTGATGAAGACCTAAAAAAGTTTCCCACCTGCTTGTATTGAAAGGATGCTTTTTTTAATAACTGTTTACATAGGTTCATAGGTTCATACGTAGGTACCAGGCTATCAGCCCAAGGGCCTACGTAAGCCTAGCCAACAAGGTTCCCTGGCTTACTCCACCCAAGAAAGTTATTTTCCTGTGCCACTGTCGAGCAGAGAGACAGAAGTGATCCCTGGGGTGTATTTCCTATTTCCCATCCACTCATCAAGATTTTTCTTGAAGAGTGCTAATGAAGAACTTTGCTTGACATAGATGGGTAGCCTGTTCCAGAGTATGGGAAGTCTCTGGGACAGGAATCTATCCCTCCAGCATGTCCTGTTTATTGCGGTGACAAGGTTTAGGTCCCTAGAGCATGTAGCTTGGAGGGATTGGGATTTCTTTAGGTGTAGCATGTCCAACAGCTCTGGGTTTGACATAGCTTTATATGTTAGGCAGAGATCACCTCGGAGTAGGCGATATGCTATGGAGTAAAGCTGGAGTTTTTTGAGGCGGTCAGTGTAGGGCATTTGTCTGAGGCCAGTAATCCTCTTTGTGAGGTACTTATGTGGCCTTTCCAGCTGCTGCAGATGTCTTGTGAGGTACATTCCAAAAGGGGCGTTGTACTCTATAATGGGTCTAATGAGTGTCGAGTGGAGGGGAACAATAACCTCTTTTTTCCTGGATGAGAACCCTTTTATGATGAGGTGTGCCACATAGAAGGACTTCCTGACTACTGTGGCGATGTGACTATCAAAGGAGAGACTACTGTCCACCTGGGTCCCAAGGTCTCTTATCACACATTCGGTGTTAAGTAGATTGCTGCCTATGTGGTAGTTCATGGGTACAGAGTTTTTACCAAAGGGGATGACACTGCACTTTTTGGCATTGAGCTTGAGGCCATGGCTCTGACACCAGGCATCTGTCTCAGCTTGGCCCTTCTGTAGGATGTCCACATTATTTGGGGACTTGACTATGGCTCCTAGTTTGCAGTCATCTGTGAACTTCGTTAGCCAGAGGCCTTCTGTGTTAGCCTGTACTTCAGAGAAGTAGATACCAAACAGGAGAGGTCCCAGGACTTGTCACTGCTTTGAGGTCAGATTTGGAGTCTGCAACTTTTACAGTGTGGGTTCTGTCAGTGAGCCAATTGGCAACCCATCTTGTGACGTAGGGATTTATACCTAGTTTAGTGAGTTTAGCTATAATTCCAGAATGGGGATGGTGTCGAAAGCCTTGGCGTGGTCAAGATAGGTTGTATGAACCACCTTACCTTCATCTACGGCTTTGGTGACTGCCTCAAAGAAGTCAATCAGGTTCAGGAGGCATGATCTGCCTTTCACAAACCCGAACTGGGTGGGATCCAAAGTTTGGAGGTTACAAATGTCTTTGTTTATGAGTTCCATGATGATATGTTCCATGGCCTTGCAGACCAGGCTTGTCAGGCTAATAGGTCAATTGTTCCTGGGATCAGTGGTGGCTCCCCCTTTGTGGAGTGGGATAACTGTTGCTGTGCACCATTCAGTGGGCACAAATCCTGATTTGAGGCTATTATTGAACATGGTGCTTAAGTGGGGAGCCAGTTCATTCTGAACTTCATGAAAAATACAGCTTGGGATGTTGTCCTGTCCCATGGATGCTGTGTTTTTAACTTGCATGATTGTGATTACAGGGACTCTGCATTCTTCCTGTATAGATATGGGCCCTTTAGGGGGTGAGGGGGGTTAAAGTTAGCACTGAACCTGTATGCCAGGGTGTTGGCAACATATGTTGGTTCTGTCATTTTTGTGCCATTGTGCTGTAACTCAGAGCAGAATCAGCATCCTCTACATATGGAATTTAATGTCATACAAGGAAAATTTATTAAGGCTTCTAGATAATGTATGTTGAATCTGAGTTTAATGACAAGATTAATATAAGAAGAGAGACACATATTGCAGGAGAGATGATTGGTAAAAGAATTTGCAGATTCCTTAGAATTTTAATATATAATCTTGCAATATGTGTTGTTCATAATGAGGCATATTTTCAATGTCTATATTTGCTGATAGTCAAGGCATAAATGGAGGTGATGAAAAATAACTGGAAAATCATAATAAGTAATAATGACTGGGTTAAAATCATTGGTAATGCTCCAAGTTTTGTGAATAGCAGGAGTAGAACCTGAAATTACTTTTGAAAATAAATTATTTTATAATTCAACCTCCCTTTTCCAACATACCAAAAGGTGCATACCCCTGTAGTTGTTGCAGATGTTGCAGGTTCATTGACACGGGCCCATTTTTAGAGGTCCCCCCTTTATAAGTAGAAGCATTTGTGTAACAAGACATTATACCCGCAGCAGTGCTGGAGTTGTCTATGTAACTAAATGTTTATTATACACCAATTTTGATATGGGTAAAACCACAATAAGAGTTTCTCAGTATGTCAGGGAACATGCTATACTATAAAATTTGGGAAGTCACAAATGCTGTATATAAACATAGTATTGGAAGTACAGGTTATAAAAAGTTTGCTTCGTCGCAGGTAGTGTTAATGGAAACATGATAAATAGCACAATGGATGTTAAAGAATTGCAATGGCAATTATTTTTAGCCGCTCATAAAACACTAGGTTTAAATTAAAATAAAAACATAAAATATTATTTGAAATCATTATTTAAGTAAACCAATATTTTTTTAACTTTGTTTGCTTCTTAAGTTTTCAATTTTTTGGGTTCTATATGCTCTGTGTTTCAAATGATGATGGTTTCAATTGTTAACCACATGACTGCACCATTTGATCAGTTTAATGTTTTATCTGACTGCTGTTAAATGTTCTGTGAAGCTTTCATGATGGTGGAATGAAAACTTTTTACTTTTGGTTAAGTTATTTTCCTTTATTCAGTGGAATTGGCTTTTTTAATTCATTTGTTTCTACATTTCCTGTCCTAAATGGTTCTTGTTAGCTTTGAATCAGATGAAATTTGAGGAAACCAAGTTTCAGTAACACTATTTGAAAGAAACAGTATTTGCAAAAATTAAAAATTGTTACAGCTCAGTGGCAGTGGCACAACAGGTATCACATTCGCCTTTGTGCAGATGATTGTGGGTTCTATTCCCACACCAGGTTGATCCATAGCTGACACTATAATGCAGCATAAAGGGGCATTGTACTTCTGCGTGAGGAGACACTAAACCATGCTCCATCTGCTTGAGTTGATTGCATCTCAAGTACATATAAAACAGTCACATGGCATCTAGTGAAAAGAGTAAGTGGCCTTTTTTAATAAGAAAAACATTTTTGACAGTGTATATACAAAAATATGCACTATTTACAATATTTGCAATATGTACATTATTTATATTATTATCCACAAGCATATTATCATTCCATTTTACAGACATTTAACTCATTCTTCACTTTATATATTCTTTTCTGACCCCACTCTAATTTTCATAACCAAAACATTATTTTTTAACCTATCAGGCAAATCTCATTTGACATTATACATTATATCTTTAACCCCTTGATTCCAGATTACCAATATCACATTCAATATTTTCCTCTCTGCTTTTCAACATATTCTTTATTTTTGTCCCTATAAAAACATATTCAGTAATGTCCACATTTATGTGTTCTGTTTCTAAAATATCAAGATATTTTGACTCCCCTATTTTCCATAATTTCTCAATTCTTTTACAGTTCAGAAACTCATGTTCTGCCATTTCTTCTTCACCACATTAATTACATGTTCTTTCATTCATTTTTATAGGGCATATTTGCTTTCATTGGAAATTTTCTTAAAGGAAGTCTTCACAAAAATCATGACATTCAACCATCTATTTTCATCCTTTAGTTTTTCTCTTATGTCTTTAATTTTCACTTGTTTTAATTATTTCCATGGATACGCACACAAATATTTTCCCATTACAATGTTATACCATATCTTCCTATCATCTTCCTGCTCTTCTATATTTAATCTCCACATAATATTATTTTCTTGGTAAACTTTAATCTCATTGTTCATATTGTCTGTTACTCTTTTATAATTTTTACCATACTGTGTACATTATCATATTTACTTTCAATATTTTAATTATTAGATTCTCAACTCTTAGTCATTTAAACACCTTACACAAATTCAAGGAAGCTGCATATACAACTGAAACCCAATCCACTATTTTATTTCTCTATGTAGAATACACCTGTCTTAATGGAATTGAGATGGGATCCCTCAATAAACAAAAATATAATACTAATAAGCTCCTTCTCATAAACCACTGGCATATTAAATATGCTGGATAAATTGGCTACTTTTCTAACGCAATAGAGTTTAAAACGTGTGTGTCTGTGTGTGCGTGTGTGTGTGTGTGTGTGTGTGTGTGTGTGTGTATATATATATATATATATATATATATATATATATACGGTTCCCTATCAGAAGCCTAAAACACTATAAGCTTGAAAATCAAAATCCTGAAACCATATATATATATATATATATATATATATATATATATATATATTATACATGCAAGTCTGCACTTGCGTTTTAGTTTTTTCCTATTACATTTCTCCATTGCATCATTAGAGTAACTTTGTTCCCAAATCTAATTCCTAAAACCTGTATTTCTTTCTTACTGAAATCTATGTCTTTTATTTCCCCAACATATCCCGATCTTTTACTTTTCTCTTTATTCAGACTCATACCAATTATTTGCAGTTGTTTAACTAACATAATGTTTTTTCCATCCCACTTTGCTGTTTCTTAAGAAGTATAATATCATCAGCATAAGGTAACATTATTGGTAAATCAGTTTCTTCCTTTGTTTTGTAATTTATATAGCCAACCACTTTATTCAGATTATTATATTCATTAGTACTGCAAATATACCACTTATAGGGCACCCTTGCCTTATTCCTCTCAAGATTTTTTTCTTTACTCAAACAACCATTAATTAATAATTTAACTAAATATGTCCCACAGCATTCCATGTTGTATAGTATCAAAAGCCTTGCTTATATCTCCTACCATAATTAGTTATTCCTCCTGTTTATTCAATACATCATCTACTGATTCTCTAATAATCATTAGCAATTTTTGTTTTTGTCTAACTTTGACACTATATATAATGTTTTGTACAATATTCAAAAATTTTAATTCCATTCTCTTTGTATAGTTTTAATAAAGATTTTGTAATCTGTATTATTCAAAACAATAGGCCTCCAATTCTTTCTATCCTCTCTTTCACCATTTTTCCAAACAAATTTCTATACCCCACTACATAATTCAACAAGTCATTTAAAACTTCAGTAAAGAATTTCTTCTGCTGTAAAGTCATATTTTTATATATTTGGTATTCTATTCTGTCAGGTCCAGCAGCTGTATCCATATTTACTTGTCCCTGTGCTCTACCTAATTCCTCTGTCACTATTCTCTTTTCAAAATCCATATTATCTTGATCAGAAAATATTTCTCTTTACATACCATACTTTCTTTCTTACTCTTCCCTTTAAACCTTTCTTGAACATAATCTACCACTATTCTCATTATATTCTTTTGGTCACTCTGCAGTACTCCATCTATGTCCATCATCACCCTTATTGTGCTACCTTATTTTATGATTTTATTTAAATATTGCACAACATTTTTCCTAGAAGAACATATCTTTGTTTATAAAACGAGTTCTTAATTTATCTTTATTTCCTTCATATATTTATTTTTCACTAATAAAATATTTGCTATTTTTTTTCTAAATTATCAAATGTTTCTTCTCTTAAAATACATTTTTACTTCTTTTTTCTTATTTTCCTGCCAGCTTAAATAATATTTTTCATATTTTTTTTGAAAGGCATCAGCCATTCTGATCCATCCTTATAAAATTGTCTAACTTTCTCAATTCACGTCTTTATTTAACCCTTTTAAACATTTTTCTATCTTAAAAACATCTGTTTTACCACTTATCTCTCTCTAAATAGCTGTATGAGATATGAAAAAACTGTTTTTAATTGCCCCTTCTTCCCTTGTCTGCAACTCTTTTGATTTAAGAAAAGAAATAATCTCCATCTTATATATTCATCTATTATATGTCCATTGATTATTCTTCCAAATGCTTAATTTACCATATTTTATGATCTCATAACTTTTTTGATATCACTTCCTTTTTTCTTAAATCACGATTAAAATTCCTAGTGTAATAATTTCTATATTGTAGCAACATAGTTTAGAATTTGATTAAATGAGTTTTCTCTTTCTTTCTTTGTCACATTTGCATAAAGTGCTATTATCCTCTACCGGTTTTCTTTCCATTTTAGATCTAAAATGGTTAACCAGCCCATTATTACTAAGATTATATCTAGAACTTTAAATAATTAATAAAAACAAAAAACAAAATGACCACAGCTGAGGAACGTAGATAAAACTTTCGATTTAATGAAGCCAGATAAAATAAGTAAGCCCTTTCGCAATCTCTTACTGCTCGCTTCTTCAGACTCTATTTCACTCACATGAAGTCACCAAATTTAAATCAAGCTAAATCCAATCACAAACAAGAATCAAATAATGCAATTAACCTTTAAAATGACAAAGTGCATCATTCAAAGACTCAAAATTGTTTTCATTAATTATTTGTTGCTCTGAGGTGAAAAGCGAGTGTTGATCCAGTCTAAGGCCAATTTTTGTTCTTATAACTAGAACTTTAACTGTCTTCTTTATTAAATTCTGAAACCTGAACATGTGTCTTAGCCTAAATTCCAGACTATATCACTCCCCCATAAATTCTCTGTTTGCAATCTATCTTCTTTTATAAATAGTCTAATATCTTCTAATATTACAATGTCAAAAATCTAAACGTTTGCATTATTCAATACTAGTTAACCATCTAACAATACTTTTGAGACTGTTGACATTAATAGCTAGTATTCTTCAGATATCACTTTTCTTATACCAAGGTATCCTATTAGAAAGAATATGTAACACCCATCATCCTTTGACTTTCTTTTTTTTCTTTTATATTCAACCCTACACATTTTCTTGTTCGATCTTGCACTGTTTTACCAATATTTCTTTTTACTTTTAACCATTTTCCAACAAACATCTTTTTCATCACTAATCTCTGACTCTTCCTCTATAATTGATTCTTCTTTTTGTGATGAAATTCTATCCTTAGTCTCTTTATCAACTATATTTAATATATCCTCATGTACTATTTTCTGTTTTAACTCCTCTTGAATTGTAATTTCAAGTACTTCTTTTTTTATACACACCTTCATTGAATTATCACTTGTGAGATAAGGCAAATTTACATTTATACAAAAGTAATCACTCTGTGTTAACAAATTAACATTAACAAACATTGTACTTCACATATATTGCTATATATCATATAACCTGAGCAGCATTACATAAATTATTCAGTTCCTCCCCCCCTTTTTTAAACAAGAAACATCTTTATTAAACCATCACTTACGACATACGCAATCATACATGTTCTTGTATTTGTTCCTGTTGCTTTCTCTCACAAACTTACATATATTATCCAACTTGTCTTTTGCTTCCTTATAATCTATCCACATGTGACCTATCTTATTACATTTATAACATTTCAAATCACATTTTTTAATCATGCCCTATTACACTACAAATATGACATTTTCTTTTAACACAATCACTAATCAGATGGTCCGTTTTTCCACAATAGAAACAAGTTTTTATTTGACCCCAATATTTAAGAACCTGTTTTGTCTTTCCACATTTATTATACACATTTCTTTAATTTTCACTTTTTAATATCACATTACAGTCCTGTCCTCCAGTCCATAGTCCTTCATTATCAGACACTTTAGAAATGTCCAGTATTCTTTATAAATATCATTCAAATGTCTCTTTAAAGTCTCTTTTTCAGCTTCAGTCCCAAGTTGAACATGTATTTTTTTCTTGGTTTTCCTAAAGAAAGCTTTAAACGCATATGAATTCCAAACATATACAGTCTTTTTTTCATAATCACACAAAAATCTTTCCATTGCATATCCATTTTCATAATTAATATCACAAAAGTATCTTTACTTATATGACTAAAAGCTCTTACATCTGATGGTAAGATAATAATGTTGTCCCATACATCATATCCCGCTCGCCCTCTTTATTCTTTGCTGTGTATCCTTACCACGTAGCTTCTTCTCTGCTTAACCTCTGACCCCTTTTCTATCACTTTCTTTCCCTTCTCCTTCACCATATATGTATAAGAAATACTTGTTTGACATCATCTATATTAATCCATTCAACATCTTTTTTTCTTGTATTTTATTCATTATATTTCCCCAGTACACCCGACCCCCATGTGCAAAATGGGAAAAGGGGTTGAGGATGAATGAATGGATTTCCCCAGGAAGTGTCTTTACCACTCACCAGATCACTAGTGATCAACATTAAGTGCAATAAACCATCCTGCAACCCTCCCAACTAAAGAATTGTAAGCATAACCTCATTTGCACCCAAACTATCACCTGCAGAAAGTTCCCACTGGACTCAAGATTCAGAATCTTTAGACGGGCCAGCTGTACTCTCTTCACTTTCCAGCTCCATTTCAAGCTGCATAAAATTATTAAAAGGCTGCGAAGGCTCGGCCACCTTCCAGGTAGCTGCTGCACACTCCACCTCCTCATTACTGTGCTGTGAAGTCTCGACTAACTTCACATCTAATCCTTGTATGATTAGATTCTCTCCAATCAACTCAGCATCACTTCTCCTTACTATATTCTTACTCGAACTATTCACTACATCTGTAGCTGCCATCATAGTATCCCTCCTGCTTCTCCAAGATGCCTGTGTGCCCAGAACAGAAGTAGGACGTGCAACAATCAAACAGACTGACTTTTTAACACTTAATGAAAGTGGAAATTCCCTGATGCCCTGGCCAAATTTCCTACTAGTAGTATAAATACCACCTTGAATCTCCTCTGAAAAAAATTCTACTACCTAGTGGGACTAACCCAGTTAATAAAGGATAAATAAATAAATAAAATAAATAAATAAATAAATAAATAAATAAATATAAACCTGCAGGAGAGAACTTTCAAGAAAAGTGGTTTAAAGCTTCCCTATAATACAAGAGTCCAAATTGGATTCATAGGTTCATAGGTAGATACTAAGCTATTGGCCCAAGGGCCTAAGTAAGCCTAGCCAACAAGGTTCCCTGGTTTACGCCATCCAAGAAAGTTAATTCCAGAAAGTATTGTGGATAAACAGGCCCCAATTTATACAAAGTCCAAAGGAAAAGTTTTAGAATATCCTATAGGAGGCACTCTGACCAAGTAAAATCTAAATTATGTATAGTACCAAACACCAATGCCATTGATGGAGAGATTCCAGATTCGACAAGCTGGACAAGTGACTATGCAGATGTGCCAAATGAGAAGCATAGGATAATTTCCAGTTCTGACTTAGACCTGCACTCTGAACGATAGTCTCAAGCAAATGAAATGTCCCCTGCTCAGAGAACAGCATCCATACTAAAATCCCCTGGGTAGATTGTGTGGACTAGCTTGTTAGCAAGGGTGCCATAGCATTCTATTGGGTTATATCACTCTTGATAACCCACATTGTAGACCCACATTCTGACTATCTATATACATAGGGAATGCAAATCTAAGCAGAAAACCCTAATCCTCATAGATGATTGCATCACTTCCATGCTGGACCTTTGACTTGAAAGAAATAAATGAGTCATAGGGCTATCACAGCTGATGGGGAAAAGCTTGAGCAAACCAGAAATGGAGAGGCTTTATAGTCAGGAGGAAATGAAGCAAAAATTATTTTTGTTTGTGGAAAATAAGTTTCCAATCTTTTTCTCAATTTTTCCTGCATAACTTTTATAATATATGCTACTATTCCAGTATTTTATTTGTGAACAAGCAAATTATTTATAGATACCCCATACCCGCCACTGATCCACATCCCCTCTTGCAATCCTTAACACTGCCTCAGAAGCAATGTTTTGTGTATTAATGTTAGTTATGTAATTGATTTCAATAGCAGAGCTATTAAATTGTCTGGTGTTACATCAAAGGAGTGATTCCAAATATATCCTACTGTCAAGGTTAAACAGTACTCACACATCCAGTGTCCACATTTGCTAGCACAGACTAGTATCCCCTGAATTTCTGTGAATTTTTCTTTTCTTTAATTTTCTGAGATTTTCAGATGCAGCTGCCAAAATCCAGTCTACAGAAATGTTATACTTGTCACCAATATATCATGTCTAATGTAAGATATATCTGCATAACAAATCAATAAAAAAGGAATCACCAGGCCAAAAAGAAGTTTCTGACTGTTTCCTGCAGCTTGAGCTATAGAAAGGAGTGACAAAATGGGTGTACATACAGGTAACACGTATGTGCATGTATAATAGCATATATGAATACCAACTCCTTCACCTGTTACCTTCATACCAATGCTGGGTGTCACAAACTGTTAGATTTATCTTAGCCTTCACTTTTACTGTGATATCTTATCACAAGTGTACAAAACAAGTCAAGTTTTTTTAGTGAACCCTTTGGGAAAATTACTTTTTTTTCTATAGATAGTTTAGCTGTAATTGCTACCCTCTGATTTTCTTCAGCCTACAATTTCCTAGGCACCTATTCGTTTTGGGCTCTAGCATCATATGTTTTAATTTTGCCATTAATCTTCCATGAAAAATAATGCCATATGATGTTTTTTTAAGTTCATGAATACCAAAACAACAAAGTTCAAATTTTCCACCTCATTGCTGATCCATTTATAGAGGCAGATAACATTAGTGAGATGGAACATCTGCAGCGTAAAATTATGATATTCTCCATCTGCAGTAGGATTGGTATTCAGGATCTACACTAGCCTACTACTGACATTTATTCTTTAATGCTTGGTGGCTTTAAAGATGTATTAAAATTATATCAACAAGTTCATGATGACCTACCTTCTTTCTAGACTCAATTTGCAAAGGTCCTCTTCTTGCCATAATCCTTTGCTAGAACACCATTCCAGTTTCTAAGGAGACACCTCATGGTTTAACCATGTCCTACTATCTATAGGCAACAACCATGAGATTGCTGTGCAGGGGCACTACCTACAGAGTTGTCACAATGTATGATGGGATACAAGAGTACAATGATCTATCTTAGCCATAAAATCTCATGTAATAAGATTATAAACTATTATTACATTTCTGACATGTCAAGGTATGAATCTTCAGCCAAGCTGTTGATATTTTGATGGATTACTTTATTGCTCATCTGACATTATTTTCCATCATTGTCTCCAATACCATTGGGAAACTAAAGTTATGGCCATCTTCTGGAACATTTCCAACCAGTACTAAATATCCCCAGTTGGATTATGGTTTATCTATTTAAACTTCCCTTGCTCCATGAGTAAGAAGAGGGTTATCTCTGGTACAGGGTAGAAGAGCTGTGATGAATAAAATACAAAGAGGCAACAAGACCTTCAAAGTACATTCTTAAGACTGTGTCAGGAAGGCAAGAAAGAAATCTGCAAGAGTAAATTCTTACACGTCTGGAAACACCAACAACCCTGGACTCTGATTAGCTGGAAGGAGTAAGCAAGGAGATCCTATGATTGGCACATTTCTCAGAGGATATGCTTTCTATCCACCTTAAGGAAAACTTCCTATCTCTTTGTGAAACACCAAGCTCAGTGACTAGCTATAGCATTCCTGGCTTTAATGGTAATCATGTGTTCCTATTCTCAGTTTTTACAAAGATATGAATAAGACAAATGTACTTCTTCCCTTAATTTCTAGTGACAAGGTAGACTATATAACCTTGTAGCACACAATATTTCATGCACTCTTTCTCATGTCCCAACATTTTGCAAATGTGAGACTCTTACTTTTTTTGCAAATGGAAGAGAGTACTTACCATTCTGTCTGAAAGAAAACCAAATCAGCTAACACTAGCCATTATAGGTCATGTTTTGTTTTTCTTTATTCTGCCAAAGTCCTACATGGGAGTATTGCTGAACAGTGTGAAACTACACCAGCAAATATGACCTGTTCACTAACAATAAGCATCATTTTAGTAAACAGGGAGGAGAATAAATGTTATAATCTTTATACAAGCTCCATTCTTTATATTAGGTGCAGTGGTCAACTTGCAAATTTTTGTCTGCTCTACGTATCTCTCATGGACTTTTGACATAGTTAATCACTGTTTACATTACTGCTTCTTTGTCAGACATGGACTTTTGACATAGTTAATCACTGTTTACATTACTGCTTCTTTGTCAGACGTGGTCTTTTGACATAGTTAATCACTGTTTATATTAATGCTTCTTTGTCAGACGTGGACTTTTGACATAGTTAATCACTGTTTATATTACTGGTTCTTTGTCAGACGTGGACTTTTGACATAGTTAATCACTGTTTATATTACTGCTTCTTTGTCAGACGTGGACTTTTGACATAGTTAATCACTGTTTATATTACTGCTTCTTTGTCAGAAATGGTTTTAATCCTTGATTTGCATTCTGGTTCCCCAATAATCTAAGTAGCAAGCAGTTTAAGACAAGAAGCAATATTTTAGCTACATTTTATTGATTTGAAGAGAGAATTAAAAATAAAATATTAAGCAATAACAAAACATGAACACACTTCAGTTGTTAATTAAACACATAAACTGTTTACAATATATACATTGCTCAATTAATTTCCATATACTTTGTTGCTTTCAAAAAACATCCACTATTCAATATCTTTCTACTACCATCTCACTATCCTCATCCTGCCACAGTGATGTATTTTAGGGTGCGGGTCACATCTCCTTGTATAACTTTGTTCACATGGTTATGTGTGAATGCCTAAAATTATCTAACAGTACTCACCGATTCTTGGGAATAACACATTTACTGTCATTTTATTTTAAAGAATGTATAGTGTTACCCAGATACCTATGCAGAGCTTGATCTAAAGTCTGTATAGTTATTCTTCCTGACCCTGTGAAGCCAGGAATTAATATCTAACCCCATACTCATTCAAGCAATTTTACTTGTGGGTTCAGTATCTGTCCTTCAACTCTTCTTCTGTTGATTAACTACCATGAAGTTGACAGACCAGCCCTCACAGCTATTCTTTCCTCAAATAATATAGTGCTATGATGAACAAAAAAAAAAAACTGGAAAGGAACTTGTAATCATTCAGTGAATTGCATAACTTAAGTCATCTGCATGTCAGTCTTAATAAAACTAAAAACAGACTGTTCAAAAATCTTGCCAGATTAAAGAAAGTGACAAAAGGTCGGGATATACCATAAGCCTATGGGTATTTACTAGAAACTGTCCCCATATTTATGTAATTGGGGCTAAACTCCATCATGTCTATGAACACCCATCTATGTAAATATTAAAATAAACACATGGTTTGATTTATACTTGAAATATTCTAGGTGTCTCGGTGCAGATGTCCTTACTGCTACTGGCAAAGGAGTTTTCATACCACTAGAATATAGTCTCTTCCCTTATTTGGGCTATGTTTTCCAGAAATGTCACCTTATTGTGACTGAATCATGGTACAAACATCACTTCTAACTCTACGAAGAGATCTGGAGGTGTCCCCGTTGCAGAGAAGTACAGTTTCCTCCTGCTCTACATCTTGCTTTTAAGGTACAGTTTTCCGATGATTACTACATGCTCTTGAGAAGAATGCTAACTTATAATAATCGCTATCTATGCAGGCCATGACAAATGGAGTCATTAATGTCACTATCTATGCAGGCCATGACAAATGGCGTCATTAATGTCACTATCTATGCAGGCTGTGACAAACGGAGTCGATAATGTCGCTATCTATGCATGCCGTGACAAATGGAGTCATTAATGTCACTATCTATGCAGGCCATGACAAATGGAGCCACTGATGTCCCTATCTATGCAGGCCATGACAAATGGCATCATTAATGAAGCTGTCTATGCAGACCATGACAAATGGAGTCAATAATGTCGCTATCTATGCAGGCAGTGACAAATGGAGTCATTAATGTCGCTATCTATGCAGGCCGTGACAAATGGAGTCATTAATGTCGCTATCTATGCAGGCCATGACAAATGGAGCCATTAATGCTGCTATCTATGCAGGCAGTGACAAATGGAGTCATTAATGTCACCATCTATGCAGGCCGTGACAAATGGAGTCATTAATGTCGCTATCTATGCAGGCCATGACAAATGGAGCCATTAATGCTGCTATCTATGCAGGCAGTGACAAATGGAGTCATTAATGTCGCTATCTATGCAGGCCGTGACAAATGGAGTCATTAATGTCACTATCTATGCAGGCCGTGACAAATGGAGTCATTAATGTCACTATCTATGCAGGCCATGACAAATGGAGTCATTAATGTCGCTATCCTTGCAGGCCATGACAAATGGAGTCATTAATGTCGCCATCTATGCAGGCCGTGACAAATGGAGTCATTAATGTTGCTATCTATGCAGGCCATGACAAATGGAGTCATTAATGTCACTATCTATGCAGGCCATAACAAATGGAGTCATTAATGTTGCTATATATGCAAGTCATGACAAATGGAGTCATTAATGTCACTATCTATGCAGACCATGACAAACGGAGTCATTAATGTCACTATCTATGCAGGCCATGACATATGTAGTCATTAATGTCGCTATCTATGCAGGCCATGACAAATGGAGCCATTAATGTTGCTATCTATGCAGGCAGTGACAAATGGAGCCATTAATGTTGCTATCTATGCAGGCAGTGACAAATGGAGTCATTAATGTCGCTATCTATGCACACCGTGACAAATGAAGTCATTAATGTCATTATCTATGCAGGCCGTGACAAATGGAGTCATTAATGTCACTATCTATGCAGGCCATGACAAATGGAGTCATTAATGTCACTATCTATGCAGGCCATGACAAATGGAGTCATTAATGTCACTATCTATGCAGACCATGACAAATGGAGTGATTAATGTCACTATCCATGCAGGCAATGACAAATGGAGTCATTAATGTCACTATCTATGCAGGCCATGACAAATGGAGTCATTAATGTCACTATCTATGCAGGCCATGACAAATGGAGCCGTTGATGTCACTATCTATGCAGGCCATGACAAATGGAGTCATTAATGAAGCTGTCTATGCAGACCATGACAAATGGAGTCATTAATGTCGCTATCTATGCAGGCAGTAACAAATGGAGTCATTAATGTCGCTATCTATGCAGGCCATGACAAATGGAGTCATTAATTTCGCTATCTATGCAGGCCATGACAAATGGAGTCATTAATGTCACTATCTATGCAGGCAGTGACAAATGGAGTCATTAATGTCGCTATCTATGCACGCCATGACAAATGGAGTCATTAATGTCACTATCTATGCAGGCCGTGACAAACGGAGTCATTAATGTCACTATCTATGCAGGCCATGACAAATGGAGTCATTAATGTTGCTATCCTTGCAGGCCATGACAAATGGAGTCATTAATGTCGCTATCTATGCAGGCCATGACAAATGGAGTCATTTAAGTCAGAAGGTCCCAAGCAAATCTTAAAACATATGACAGCACTTTCTCTCTCCATCAGTCTGATGCTGGGCATCTGCTGTTAGCAGGAAACAGAAGGTGACTGAAATTAATAATGTACATCTCATCTAAACCTACACTAAAATATATAAACATATAGAAACGACAGACTTACTTAAAACCTAACTAATCATCCATGATGGGGAGGCTTTAACTGCTCCACATCCCCTGGTTTACTTAAATCTATAAAAAATAACACCACTGACCACAAAATGACAATCTTATTTATTTTCTTTATTTTTTTATTTACATTTTGTTGACCGGGCTAGTCTAACTGGATACATGTCCATTTTCAGTAGAGGCCCGGGGAGAAAAGCTCCAAGAAGGTCATTAATTATACAATTATAGAAAACAGAGCTCCAACAAGGGCATTAAATATACAATTATAGAAAACAAAGCAATATCAAGCTATAAGCATATACAGGTAAAACATTATTAAGATCATTGCAAATGAATGTTAAGCAAATGTAAAAGTAATTATTTTTTTTTTTGTTAGTAAATCATAGTACAGTGAGAAAGGCCATGGGGAGAGTGGCAATATAGTACCCTGGAGGTACCATAAAAGGGATTAGCAGGAATGTTTGAGGTGGGGAGGTCAGTCGGGGATGGAGCAAGGGCAGAGCCAGTGAGTTTTAAAATGCTGTTTGAGTTTTTTTTAAAAAGATATGTGGAAGAGATGGTAGAAAGCTCGCATGGCAGGCGGTTCCAGGCCTTTCCAACTGTATTAGTAAAAAGAGAGTCTCCAGCTTTGTTTTTAGATTTAATAGTGGAAACTAGAAGTTTATCAGCTGAGCGAAGAGTGGTAAGATTCTTGTAAAGGGTAGTAAGATTAGTGAGGATTGGGATGTTATTAGGGTGGAAGAGTATCCTTTGGGTCATAGTAAGTTGATGATAGAGTAGTTGGTGTTGCAATTCTAGCCATCCCAGTTGTTTGAGGTTGATACAGTGGTGTGTTCTAAAAGGGTTGCCAGTAGCAAATCTGGCTATGTTGTTGTAGCTATTGGCAAGTTTGGTAAGGTTGCTTTTGGAAAGGTTAGTGTAAATAGCAGAAGCATACAGTAGGGTAGAGATCAGATGAGTTTGGGCTATTGTGGTTCTGGCTATAGTTGTAAAGGAGGGTTTGATTCTATACAGTGAACCTAGTTTTTTGTTAACAGATTTTACAGTATAGTTGATATGGTCATCATAACTAAGGTTGTTATCAATAGTTATGCCCAAGAGACGGGTTGTGGTATCAGGGCTTATGGTGGTTCCATTGTTTGAGGTTATAGTGAAGTGAAATAGCGGTGATTTACGAGTGGGAGTAAAGAGTAATAATTTTGTTTTTTTTTTGCATTTAGGAGAAGGCAGTGTTGCATGAACCAATTTTCAACGGTGTTAAATACAGACTGGGTAAGGGTGTGGAGTGTGGTTGGGGAATTGGCGGAGCAGATTAAAGTAGAGTCATCAGCATACTGAATGCAGGTGGCTTGAGGAACTGTAGTGTTAAGGTCGTTGATAAATATTGAGAAGAGAAGAGGGCCTAGTATGGTACCATGAGGTACTCCTAGGTTTACGGGGAGGGGAGTTGACAGCATATTGTCCCAGAGGACTGCTTGATGATGGTTTTCTAGGTAGGATTTAAACCAGAGTAATGCCTGTGTGTCTAGTGAGTGGGCTTTTAGTACCTCTAAAAGCAGATTGTGGTTGACCATATCGAAGGCTTTTGAAAGGTCAATAAACAAAGCTGAGGAAAGGGAGTAATTGTTCTGATTTTTGTTTATAGAGTCAGAGAAGGATAGCAGGGCAGTTGATGTACTGTGGAATGGCCTGAAACCATGTTGGCAGTTGGCAAGTAAATTGTAGTGGAGAAGATGGTCAAGAAGTTGTAGGTGGATACATTTTTCCATTATTTTTGCTATAGGAGAGAGTAAGGCGATCGGTCTAAAGTTGGAAATGTCAGTTGATGTGCCACCTTTGTGTAAAGGAATGATGTGAGATACCTTCCATATAAGGGGGATTTTACTTTCTGAAATGGGTCTATTGATAAGGATAGAGATAGGGTAGGGAATGACTTTAGCTGCAATTTGCAGGTATTCTGCTGGTATACAGTCAGCAGAGGGGGTACATGGTTTGAGTTTTAGAAGGAGGTTACAAATGAGGGATGTAGGAACAGGTTGTATGTGAAAAGGAGGAGTTGAGTTTGTTGTAGCATTAGGTGGGAGGGAGCTGGTGGGAGATAGAGAGTTTGCTAGAGTTTGTATGGCTTCGATAAAATAGGTGTAAAAGGATTCAGCTATTAGTTTAGGGTTATTTTAGGAAATTCCTGATGGTGTGGGAGACTTGGTGTGGCCTGGATTAAGTAGTTTGTTGATAGCTGACCAGAAATTTTGTGGTTTTTGATTGTGGGTTTGTTGGAGGTGAAAGTAATAGTTTCTTTTGTCAAGGTGGATGTCTTTTTTTGTAGCATTTCTTAGTTGTTTAAAGTAAAGATGGTCAGAAGGGCTTTCAGAGGCTCTCCACTTGGCCCAGATTTTATTTCTTAGGAGGATTTTTTGCCTAGTTTGTTTCGTGAGCCATGGGGCAGTTTTGGTCTTTGTTCTTGATGAACGATAGGGGCATGGAGGTCTAGGATTTGAAGGAACTTAGTATTAAAGTAGGTGACTGCTTCATCAAGTTGAAGATGAAGCAGTGGAGACCAATCACAAGCCTTCAGTTCTGTCTGGAAGTTCTCAGGATGAAAGTTTTTTTTTGAGCGTGAGGTTTTAAAAATAGTTGGATTGGGTCTATGAAGTTTTTGTTTAATTAAATAGGTAAGAGCGTGGTCACTGATGTCGTCAGGAAGGATTCCATGTTTATAAGTT
>NC_056751.1:781116958-781186958 GCF_019279795.1 Protopterus annectens | reverse complement strand
CCAGCTTAATTTTTAGAGATATGTTAAAGGGGACTGTTAATGAAATATGGTACTGACAGTTTAGGAGACTACTGGTATGTTATATGCATAGTCATATCTATATAAATATTTATTACTAGATGTTGAGTGAAAAAAACAGCAAAACCAATTTTAAAAGGCTTCTGAAGTACGTATTCTAGTCCATGTCCATTGTAGACTACAGTTTTGTGGAAAAGTTAATAATTTGATTTACTAAATGCAACCATACCTAAACACTTTCTGTTGTATATAGTACATCATTCTTTATCCTAATGCCTTTATAACTGTAAGTTAAATCGTTACAAAATGTCATGACAGATGTTTGATTGAGAGCCTGTCAGTGAATTACATTTTGCTGAAAGTCTTCTGTTTATGGGACTGTTTATAAGCAGTAATACAACCATTAGCAGTTTAACTTGTACAGAAAAGGCATGCTCTAAGTAGCTGGGCACATTTTGGCATTCCATTATTATCACACTTATTTTAGCATTTATCCGAGTGCAGAGATGTATGCATCTCTTAGGAATTTGATATGATTTCTCTCAACATACGATTTTCCTCAACAGTAACATTTCAACAGTTGCAAAATAGCAGGCATATTAGCTTAATTAATGTTCCTAGAATGTATTTTACTTTTTTTTTCTTGCAACATTTAGAGATGGGATGCAAATAAAACAAAGTTTGAAAGTAAAAAAAAGTGAGAACAGATGAGAGACTCGAGGGAAAGCCAGGTTAGACTACCACATGACAAGCAATTTGCTCTGTGTCAAGCAAACTCCTCCCCCGACTGCTTATTACTTTCCATTAGAGCCTTCTTTTTAAACACATGATTAGATCAGTACAAATGGGTGGGGTGGGAGTCAATTATTTGTGTGGCTGTTACGATTAATACTATTAACACAAACCGATTACCTGTGTCAGGATAAGGAAATAAAACCAGAGACTCCTCGTTGTCTGAATGAAATATTATTAGCATGCATGACAGGGAGACAGGGATTTAAGTTGTTGGTTTAACTAAAGAGGATCAAATGGGGATTGCAGGATGGGATTTAAAAGTACAGGTCCTTAGGGAAAACACATACAAAAAAGCAACAGACATTCAAATAGCAACTCAGCTGGGAATTACATGCAGTTAATTGCAGACCTGAAAATTAACAGGAGAATGCACAGTGGAGCAAAATGAATGATTTTGGATTGTAGTATACATTTATTTATTTATATGATGCATATTAAACTGGTATACACTGCTTCACAGGAAGATTTACAGAAAGAAAAACACTAGGGCAGAGACCTGCCAAAGGAAGGCATAGGTCATAAATGCATTCCAGTTTGTAGCAACAGAAAGATCTTGTCTCAGCACTGTTTTCCTTGAAAGAGAAAACATTTTTAACTGTAACATGAAGATTTCAGAACTTTCTAAAGCAAAGGCTACCGTTCAATATATATTAAAATACAACTACTCTGTTTTGAGAAGTTCAGTTGCTAAATACATTTCCTCTTCACTGTATATATTGTATTATGTCTGTACATGTCAAGTGGTCACATTTTATACTAACTAGACTTGTGTAAAAATGATCTAATTGGATCAGTGCTCTCCCTGGAAAATCATCAAGTCAATCAATCAATCAATCAATCAATAACAGTAGAGGTGCATACATGGACATAAACATTGGATGCATACTTCACAAACTGGCATTTCAGATAAAATAGAAGATAAACTTTAACAGACATTATTATTAAGGGTACATGCACATAACAGATACACCATGAATAGTCACAGTATAAAATTCTCTTCTCATACAACATGAGCTGTTAAGTGCTTGCCTTTCTGTGTACTTTCCCCCTGCCCCCCCATAAATGAACACCCTTCCAGCAGTTCAGAGTTCAAACCCTATAGCGAGGCTGTTTGGATGTTACAGAGAAGGTGGGTTTAGCAGTTTGGCAGAGGATAGCACTAGCTTTCCCTGCACCAATGACTTCACAAACACTGATCATTGCAAATTCCTCATTCTTTTGTGGAATGGGCACCACAGGTTGAGTACAGCGGTCTTCACTGCTCAGAGCTACAATGACCTCCTTTTAATTAATTCCTTTTATTTAACTCTTTTGCTATTTGATCCCCTCTCAAAGGTCATGGTTTTTAAACTCATTATATTTTTATTAACTGTTCTTTTTTTCCCCTGGCATACTTACTGGTAATTTTTCTTTCATTGTAACTAGGATCTGGGACTTTTAAAATTCACCCTGAAGTTCAGTGTTTTGTGATTTAAAATGCATACCACTCTGCTTAACATATACAGTAGATTAGTATTCAACGCTGGTTCAGTTTTATTGGATTAGTACAGCGCAAGGCTAGTTACTCATGTTTGTTTCCCCCAGACCACATCTGTAATGCCACATATCATATTCCTGCAACCTCATTCTAGGTATTGTACTATAGAAACATTTCTAGAAAGAACCTAAAAATATAGATGAACCTAGAATCTCAACAAAGAAGTCTGAACACAGGTATGTTACAGAGTTAAAGACAATTCAGCTTACCAGTCTAACACATGAGCTGAATTATATCACTTACTGATGTGTAGATCCTCTCATACCAGCTATTTGGAATTGTTGAACTGGTTTTAGTTCCTGTGACTCTGTACCTCTTGCTACCGATACCAGTGTGACCTTAATTTTGTTCTAAGGAACAGCATCAAAAGCAAACTTTTGAACTAATGCATGACAAAAGATCCACACTGTGCTGCAAGCCCCACCTTTATTTTATTTATTTATTTTTTATTTATTTGGCATTTATTTGGGAAAGTCCAACTGAGCATGAATCCCGTTTTCAGCGGAGCCCAGAGATAAAAGCTCCAACATACATAGTTCAAATAATAAACTACATAATATTATCACATGAAGTGCAATAGCAAATAGTAGAATCGACATACAGGATAAATAAAGTCAGATCAGAAAAACATACAGTGAATATTGAACAACAATCATAGGATACTGAACACCTAGTAAAATACAATTAATAGTGATCACTAATGCTAAAGATGTTAAGCATTTTAAATAAGGGCAAAAGACTAAGAGAAAGGAAAGAGATTTTGCACCTGGGGAGAGATTAAGAAATGGAGTTAAAGTAGGGAGCTAACAGAGAAGTTACTGGTGCTTTGGCTAATAAGAGAAGGGAGGAATGGAACGGGGAAAAAAGAAGAGCAACGGAAAGAGAAGGAAGGAAGAAGGAAGGAGTAATCGGTAGTGTCAGCCTGGAGTAAGATGTACAGAACCAGGAGTTAACAAGAAATCTCTTTAGAGATTGTTTGAATATGTGACTACATGGCATTGCTCTAATATCTGTAGGAATACTGTTCCACACCTTGGATACTGACTAGGATTATAGGCAGTGACTGATAGATTTTTTTGGTTTATGGATTTCAAGGAGGCGTTTCTTAGATGAGGGAAGAGGGCAGTTAGGGAGGTAATGCTTAAGAATGGCATTGGTTGCTGGGCAGGATGAAGATTTATATACCATTTTATGAGCAAAAACAAGTTGAGTGAACTTGAGGTAGTGAGGTAACTCAAGCCAGTTTACATATTTGAGGTTGAGAAGTGGTGGGATTTGTATCACTGACTAGCTGCAAATCTAGCTACTTTGTTGTAGCAAAGCTTAAGTTTTGATCTTAGGGGATCTGAATGTTGGTGAAAATGGGTGAGGCATATAAAGAAGGAGGTATGTATGCACTAAAGTAACTCTTGAAGCGTTAATAAGGAATCTAGTTGATCTATAGAGCATGCCCAGTTTTTGGTATGTTGTTTTTATGCACTTTTGAATATGAAGATCAAATTTAAGTTGATCATCTATTATTACTCCAAGTAACTTTGTGAGAGGTACAACTTTAGATTCAGTATTGTTGAGAGAGGATAATTTGAAGGTGTCTTTTTTGTGTGTTTGGGATTAGGGGAGTAAGCAGTTTTGTTTTATTTGGATTTAGGAAAAGTTGATTGTCACTGAGACAGTTTTCAATGGAGTTGAAAGCCTGCTGAGAAATAAATTGTAACAGGGAAGGACTATAAGATAAGTAAATGACATTGGAGACATCCGCATATTATATAAGTGTAGCTTGCTGGAGAGTGTATGTAGATCATATATAAATATGTTAAAAAGGAGAGGGGTGAAGTACAGATCCTTGTGGGTCACCTGTATTACCTGAGAGAAAAGGGGAGTAAATAGCCATTTAACTGATTATAGCTGGTCAGACAGGTAGCCAGAGAACCAAGTGACTGCCGAAGTGGAAAAGCCTAAAGCATACATTTTTGAGATTAGTTTGGTATGTGAGGCTCTATCAAAAGCTTTAGAGGATCTAAAAAGAAGGAAGAAATAAAACTGTTGTTATCTCTGCCTTTAATGACATGGTCCAAAAAGGCAACAGGGCAGTTGTTGTGCTATGATCTTGGAGAAAGCTGTGTTGTGTAAAGGTTAATAGTTTTTCTTAGAGTTAGTATTTTAAAATATGTTTATAAATACATTTTTCTAAGATATGTAAAAAGGAGACAATGTTGCTATTGGTCTGACATCTGTTATTTCAGAAGAGTTTCCCCTTTATGAAGAAAAATGATGCAAATTTTTTTCCAGATAGATGGGAGGTATGTTCATAGGATCATAGGAAGTTACTAGGCCAATGGCCATAAGGCCCGTACAAGCCTAGCCAAGTTCTACCCTTATTTCCACAATCAGCATCTATTGCCCCCATCTAAGAGATACACAGGTGGAATCCCTGGAGTGAATTTACAGTTAGCCATCCAATCATCCAGATTGTGTTTGAAGAGGGCCAATGAGGTGATGTGTTTGAAATGAAGTGGGAGTCTGTTCCAAAGGTGTGGTAACCTCTGGGAGACAAATCTTTCCCTCCAGCATGTTCTATTAATCTCACATACCAGGTTAAGGTCTTTAGAGTGAGAAACTCATGTAACATTTGACTTGCAGATATGCAGCATTTCCAATAAAGCAGGGTCAAAGATTGCCTTATATGCAAGGCAGAGATCTCCTCTGAGTAGTCTGTATGAAACAGAATATAGTGATAGTGATTTCAGATGATCCACATAGGGCAGATGCTGAAGACCTTTAGTTTTCCTTGTGAGCAGCAGGTGCTTGGAAAGGTATATACCAAAAGGGGTGTTGCATTAAATTATTGGCCTAATGAGGGAAGGGTACAGGGAGATTATCACTTCTTTTCTTCTGGAGGCAATGCTCTTACTTATCAGATGAGCAATATAGAATGCCCTTCTTACCACTGTGGAGACATGATGATCAAAGGTAAGGTTGCTGTCAACCTGTGTGTCCAGGTCTCTCAACATTGAGTGCATACTTAAGGTGTTTCTGTTGATATGGTACTTAGCAGTAACATTGCTCTTACCAAAAGGGATGATAATACATTTTTTTGCATTGAGTTTAAGGCCATGACTTTGGCACCAATCATTTGTGTAAGACCCTCTTATAGGATGCTGACATCATTTGGAGATTTTATGACCGCTCCCAGTTTGCAGTCATCAGCCAACTTTGTCAGCCACAGACCTTTAGTTTTTGATGTACTTTGGAAAAATAGATTCCAAACAGTAGAGGTTCCAGGACTGATCCCTGTGAAACACCACTGATTACAGGTCTGCTGTTGGAAGTGGATTCCCTCTATTTTAACTCTATCCATTCTATCAGTGAGCCAGTTAGTGACCCATCTAATGATATAAGAGCCAATACCTAGCTGGGTGAGTTTGTCAATGATGCCTGAGAGGGGGATAGTGCCAAAAGCCTTGGCTAAGTCTAGGAAGGCTGTATGTACATATTTCACCTCATCCAGGGTCTTGGTGACTCTCTCAAGGAAGACCACCAGGTTTAACCGGCATGATCTCCATTTGACAAATCCAAACTGAATAGGGTCAAGTGTAAGAAGATTACCTATATCTTTGTCGATAAGGTCCATGATATGGCTTTGCAGATAAGGCTAGTCAGGCTAATAGATCTATAGTTCCCAGGGTCAGTGGAAGCAACAGTTTGTGCAAGGGAATAATGGTGGCCATTTTCATTCAGTTGGTACGAAGCCAGTGCTTAGACTATGATTGAAAACAGTACCCAATGGTGTTGCTAATTCTTGTTGGAGCTGATGTAGGATGTAGCCTGGGATTTTATCATGTCCCATAGATGCTGTGATTTCGGCCTTAGGGAGAGCATTTACAACCTGCACTTTAGAGATACAAGGTAGGAAACAGGTGGTAGAGGTTTCATGGGGTGTGTGTGTGGCGGGGACAGTGGAATGAAGTTTTCACAGAACCTGTTGGCCAACAGGTTAGCTATGTACACAGGCTCAGTATATATGGTATGATTAACTACCAGTTTGGCACAAATTTGGGCCTTTCCATTAAGGTTACAGATGTAACTAAATAATGCTTTATGGTTGTCCTTAAGTTAAGAAAGCTAACTTGGATTCATAGTTTGCTTTGATGCATTAAGGGAGTTAACTGTTAAATTATATTATCGACTTTACAGATTAGTCAGTTTAGCTGTAATGTACATGTATGTTCCTATGCTAACCACTACAAACTAGATTACCTGTATTATAACAGTGTTACTAGGAAACACAGAGCAAACGATAATGCAGTATATATATATATATATATATATATATATATATATATATATATATATATATGTATGTATATATATCTACATAGCAATATTTGATATTTCAGATTTGTTAGAGCTACTTGCTATGCATTTTGTACTGTCTGCCCACATTTTAACTGTATTCCAGCATAAGTATACTAACATTAACTTAACTAGTTTGAAGCCTACAGTCTCTCATTAACTTAACTAGTTTGAAGCCTGTAGTCTCTCATTAACTTAACTAGTTTGAAGCCTGTAGTCTCTTCTATGTTATTTTGCTTGTGCATCTATTTAATACTAGAATGAATGTTAACTGAAAATAACTTCTACTCTCTCCTTTTTGGTATTACATATACAATGCATTTTCTGTTCTTTAAACACTATTTCTTAGTTTTTATTCTACCTAATTTCTTTTTCTAAACCCATAAGATCCTCCCTTGATTTGATTCAGGG
The DNA here is from genome assembly GCF_019279795.1 of Protopterus annectens. Lineage (NCBI taxonomy): Eukaryota > Metazoa > Chordata > Ceratodontiformes > Protopteridae > Protopterus > Protopterus annectens. Next base: position 781,179,844 of record NC_056751.1, on the reverse strand, counting down.
CCCCTTGCCCTGACAGTGCATCTCTCAACCTCTAGATGTCTCCTACGAGAGGGGCGTCCACAACTTCTGCAATACATGACTCTCCATAAAACTTATTTCTGAGAATTGTAGGTGCTATTTACATTAAACTGTAAAGTTACTAGACCATATATTTGTTTACTAAAGTAATGAAAAGGCAAACCCACTGCCTGGGGCTACAGCTGCTCTCCCTAAGCTATATCTAACTGCTCTCCAACTATACCGTACTGGCTGACAACATGCTATCCCTCTCATAAAATACCTTGTGGAAGTAAACCAATAGCCAGATACAAATTACTGATAAGAAGTGTTGTTCATTAACTTACCTAACTAAGCATTTTAGTCTTTTTTTCTGATTGTTTTTAGCTTTTCCCATTGAAATCTGGGCCTGCCCATTCCATTCCCCCTTGCTTCATTCAGGTTCACTTTGATCTCCTACCCTACCCCAATTCCAAACCCACCCCTCTTTCATTACACTTATAGGTTCATAGGTTCATACTAGGCTATCTGCCCTAGGGCATTTATAAGCCTAGCCAGAATGTGTTTGGCCACCCATTTTAAATTTATTTTGCTATGCCCTTTTTCGAGGTTAGTATACTGTGCCTCTGTCTAACAGTGACACAGAAGTGATACCCGGGGTAAACCTATGATCTCCCATCCACTCATCAAGATTCCTCTTGAAGAGAGTCATGAGGGACTCTGCCTAACCTGGACTGGGATTTTATTCCAGAGTGAAGGGAGCCTCTGGGTTATGAATCTGTCCCTCCAGCATGTCCTATTTATTTCAGTGCTGAGGTTCAAGTCTCTCGAGTGTGTAGCTTGATGGGATTTGGATTTTCTGAGGTGCAGCATGTCCATTAATTCCGGGTTGGACATGGCTTTATACGTCAGGCACAGATCGCCTCTGAACAGGCGGTATGTCACTGAGTAGAGCTGGAGTTTCTTTAACCGGGCAGCATATGACATCTGTTTGAGCCCTTTGATCCTCTTGGTGAGGTACTTTTGTGGTCTTTCCAGTTGCTGCAGGTGTCTGGTAAGGTACATCCCAAAAGGGGCATTGTACTCAATTATGGGACTGATGAGGGATGAGTAAAGAGGCACGATGACGTCCCCTGATCTAGATGTGAATCCCTTCATGATTAGGTGGGCTATATAAAATGTTTTTCTAACCACTTTGGCCACGTGGTTGTCAAATGAGAGATTGCTATCAACTTGGGTCCCCAGGTCCCTAATTATTTCTTCTGTACTTAATGGATTACCACCTATGTAGTAATTTGTGGGCACTTTGTTTTTGCCAAAGGGGATGACTATTCACTTTCTGGCATTTAGCTTGAGGCCATGGCTCTGGCACCAGTTGTCTGTTTCTATGAGGCCCTTTTGGAGGGTGCTTGTGTCGGCTGGAGAGTCGACAGTTTGCAGTCATCTGCGAACTTGATCAGCCACAGTCCTTCCGTGTTGGCTTGTACCTCCGAGAAATATATACAGAACAAGAGAGGTCCCAGGACTGAGCCTTGTGGGACACCACTTGTAACTGGTTTGGAGTCTGACATGGCTCCAGCAATTCTAACCATGTGGGTTCTGTCCTTGAGCCAATTTTCAATCCATCTAGTGACATAGGGGTTTATATTTAAGCTGGTGAGCTTATCTATAATGCCAGTGGCCAGGTAGGCTGTGTGGACCACCTTCCCCTTGTCAATGGCCTTGGTGACTGTTTCAAAGAAATAAACCAGGTTTAAGAGGCAGGATCTGCCCTTAACAAAGCCGAACTGGGTAGGATCCAGTGTTTGTAGGTCCCCAATATCTTTATTTATGAGGTCCATGATGATCCTTTCCATAGCTTTGCAGACCATGCTAGTCAGGCTTATGGGGTGATAGTTTCCAGGATCCGTTGAGGCACCACCTTTATGGAGAGGGACCACTGTTGCTGTACACCACTCTTTGGGCACATATCCTGTAGTAAGGCTGAGACTGAACAGTAGTTTTATGTTTGGGTTTAGCTCTTCTTGGAGTTTATGGGGCGCAGCCCCGGACACCTTCTGGTCCCATTGATGCTGTGTTTTTGCTTTGGAGAGGGCTCTTACCTGAGCATCTGAGATGTCAGGGGCAGCACTCTGCTGGGATATATATTTGCCCTTTTGGTGGGAGGGGTGGAGTTTGCGCTGAACCTGTCAGCTAGGATGTTGGCAATGTCTGTGGGTTTGGTGTATTTTTTGTCATTTTTGGACTAATTCTGAGCATATCTGGGAATTACCACCCAGGTTCCTAACATAACTAAAGAAAGCCTTGTGATTATCCTTAGTGTCCTGTGCAATTTTTCTCTCAAAGCTGGCCTTAGACAATTTTATGTGTGCCTGTAGTTTTTTGCTAATACTGATCAGTGATGCCTTCCCTTTTTGGGATTTTGCTCTATCATTTAGTAGCTTCCTCCTTCTATTGTATAGTTTGTTTATGGCTGGGGTCCACCAGACAGGATGTCTGCCTTTGGAGTATTGGGTCTTGGTTTTATTTGGGATCACATGATCCATGCATTTCTGAAGGTGTTCATAGAATGTGTTTATAAAGGATTCTGTGGTCTGGGCCATATTTTCCACAGGCCCGGGGGCTTTGAAGGATTCCACCTCAGTTTTGAGGAGTGTTAAATTTGCTTTAGAGAATTTTTTTCACTGTGGTTTTCTGGGCAGGAGGTGGGATCAGGATGCGAATATCCAGTGAGATTAGTTTATGGTCTGATCTTACCAGTGAGGGATACACTTCTGGTCTGGAGCATAGAGTCCCCATGTTGGTGATGATCAGGTCAAGTATGTTTTCCCCTCTTGTGGGAGTGGTAACAAGTTGTTCCATAGCATTTGAGTTTATAAATTCTAGGAACCTTTGGGCTAGGGTGTTGGAGCTAGAGTAATGCTCCCAGTCTATGTTTGGGTAGTTGAAGTCGCCCAATATAATGGTGTTTGGAGATACCTTCATATTTTCCAGTGTTCACAGGAAGGCCGAGTGGGGTTCCTGAGTTTGGGAGGGTGGTCTGTAGCAGGCTATAAACTGGAAGGCACTTTTACCCACTGTTAGTTGCACATGGATAGTCTCTGATGCTTCGTGCTTTGCCACCAACCTGGAGGTGTGGGTATCTTTGATGAATATCGATACTCCCCCTCCTTTCGTGGTTCGGTCCAAGTTTTGGGGCTGAAAAGCATGGTATGAGGTATAACCTGGTAGTGCTGGGGTGCTCTCAGGAGCCCTGAACCAGGTTTCTGTTACTGCACAGATATCAATGTTCTCCATGCTAAGGAGAGTTTCATTCGAAGGCATCTTGAGGTTTTGACTTCTGGCATTGAGTAGCATTACTCTTAGTTTCTTATCCCTTGTGATACCTATGGAGGTGGGTTTGTCGTTTGAGCCTTGCCTAAAAAAGGCACTATGGGGGTAGCAAGAGCCTTTGCCAATATCCGAAAGCCCAGGGGTGACAGGTGCAAGCTGTCCCTAGCAAAGCATTGTGGCTTGTCGAGCATATCATCCCAAGCTGACAGGCATTGGATCCCCTTTGAATGACACCAGTATTTAAGCCAATTGTTGAAATTGATCATCTTGTCTTCATACTGTAGCATCATTCTTGGTGAGGGTAAGATGATACTCAAGGTCAGGGTCATACTGGCCTGGGCTACATGCTCAGAGAGCTCCTTTATGTCTCTTTTCATGTAGTCCAGGGAGGTACGTCTCAGATCATTCACACCAGCATGGACAATGGCTGAGTCATATTTGTACTTGCCTTGGAGTGACCTGAGTGCTTGTGTTATGTGGCTGATCCTAGCGCCTGACAGGCTGCTCACCGTGACCCTCTCCTTGTTCAGCCTGGTGAGCGGGACGTTAGTGTGTCTGACGATAGAGTCACCTATTACAAGTGTATCAGGTGTGTTGTTAAGTCTTAAGGGCTGTGACTGTTCGGCACACTGGCTTTGTGAGGTATGTGTTGCACGTGTTTTGTTTTGGGGTAGCGGCTGCTTGGGTGTCTGCTTTGGAGGTCTCTGCTGCTTCGGCAGATCTTTATTTAGAGCCTCTGAGTATGTTTTTGTGTGATTATGTGTTTGGTTTGCTGTCGTGGTAGGTCTACATGAGACTGGAATTGTAGTGAGTGTGGTTTCCTTCTCCTCCTGACTGGTTATGCCAGTACTGGGTTGAGAGAGCTTAGCCTCCAGTTTGGCTATATGGTTGCATCTCTCACATGTGTTGGAATTTGTTGGGAGGAGGAGAGGGTTGTCTGTGTACATGAGGCAGTTGTAACATTGCCTCAAGATTCCCAGATTCACCAGCTGGACCGGAGAGGAGATTGACAACTCACCTTTGGACATGCTAGAATAATATTGGGAATTCCTTAATAATTGAAAACCAGGGCCAGTGGGGAGTGAGGGTGTAGTGCTTTTAATTTTTAGTGCTGACTTAAAATTGAGCAAGTGAACAAGTGCCAGGTAACTTAAGTGCAATGTGTTACACGTAACTTAAATGCAAAAACGACAAACAGTAACTTTCTTTCAAGTGAAACAAGGAAATAAGTACAGTAAGCAATGCAGATATCACTAGTGATCCACAGAAGCGCTGAGAAGCCACGTATTAGGTGGAATTAGCGTTCCAGGGAAATAACAAGCAAACAAACAACAAGCATATAAACAAAGCTAGATTCAGCAGGCCTGGATCTAGTCTATGCTACAGCAAACAAGGTGTACCAATTTCAGTAAGATACAGTTCAAATATTCAGGCACTATAAACCTTTAACCAGAAATTCCCAGCTCAGAAGGGCAGAGTCCAGCCTCTTCTCCCACAAGAGTGCAGACCACAAACCTTCTTAATGTAAAATAACTGGCCTGAAGCCCAAGTGCTTAAACCAGAACTAATACACTTTAAGAATAACAGACACTGGGCTCTCAATCAGCAGTTCCCAACTTAGAAGGATGAAAGCTACCTGTCCTGCCACCACAGTGCATGGCACAAACCTTCCTAATGTATAACAACTGGTCTGAAGCCCAAGTGCTTAAGACTTAGAATGATAGCTACACTTTAATCAAGTTACTACCAAGCAGTAATAAATACAATTGAATACTTTAGAGAATGCCTGGATTAGTGCTCAAGTTACACAAACAAAGCTAGATCCAGCAGGCCCGAATCCAGTCTATGCCACAGCAAACAAGGCACCAACTTCAGTAAGAAGCAGTTCAGATATGCATGCACTATAAGCCTTTAACCAGAAATTCCCAACTCAGAAGGGCAGAGTCCAGGCTCTCCTCCCACAAGAGTGCAGACCACGAACCCTCTTAATGTAAAATAACTGGCCTGAAAGCCCAAGTGCTTAAACCAGAATTAATACACTTTTAGAATAACAGACACTGAGCCCTCAATCAGCAGTTCCCAACCTAGAAGGATGTAAGCTACCTGTTCTGCCACTACAGTGCAGACCACAAACCCTCTCAGTGCAAAACAACTGGTCCGAAGCCCAAGTGTTTAAACCAAAAGGCTTAGAATGAGTTGCACCAAGCAGTAATAAATACAATTGAGTACTTTTAAGATGATGCAAAAGTAAAAAAAGTAGGTAGAAACACAAGTACAGTAAAAGGAGATGAATTTTTTTTTTCTGAACAAGTGCTGAGATCAAAGAAACAGATTTGAGTGCTGAAACTAGAAAACTGGCTAGTTATAAGAAAAAAAAAAACTAAGCTAGAAGGCTTCCCTCCAACACAGAAGGGCTTGGGGGCTCAGAAGCCTACACATAGTCTATACCACTTAACAGGAAAGGCAGGAAACAAGCTTAAATTTTTTTTTCTTTTTTTTTCTGTTTCCCAGATGCTCTCTTTGTACACAGAAGGAGTGCCTGAAATCAGAATATGATCTCACTGCACTCAGTGAGCAAATGAGATGGGCCCAGAAGGAGTATCCAAACACAAATTTACAAGAGGGGCGGGCAGTTTCAAGGCCACTAAGATTAACACCAAAACAAAAACAAGGAGGGTGGGTGTGACTAACTGAAGAGCAGAGTCAAAACTTCCAGTTCAGTTAATATTCCTTCCCTATACCACCCTAGACCACTCCCCTATATACCTTCTCCCAATCGATCAAGCCACAACCACACCAAAGTATCATCTACTATGTGCCAATAATATTTTAAACAATAACCAATTTCCCCAAACTTCTTAGTACCACAAATTTCAACTCTAACTTATATCCTATATCAGTTACTCTACAAAATGCCCAACACCATACAGCTAATTGTTTTCATTTTCTCTTTCAGTACTTCTCTTCTCATACTAACCCAAGCAACCTCCCTTTGAAGCTTTTAATTCTCATTATTTTCAAGCTCTCCTACTCTAACCACAGTGCCACAACCCAATATAATTAGCTTATCTAACATCTCATCATATTTATTCAGTTATAGCAATGTATGCACTACCAAATTCAGAGTCTTCCCCATCAACAACAAACTCAAAATAATTCCCCATACTTTAGTTAGGTCCTCTTCTAAATCCTACTACCTCTCACACCTTATAAATCATCTCTTGCTACTACCTCAAAGTGGCGACATACATCCAAATCCCATCCCTTCCCTCTCTACAAATATCCGCCATACTCCCTTTCCCTCCTTTAAGTCAACTACTAACATTCAAAACATATTTATAATAACAATTAACAGGAGTATTTGTAACAAAATTACAGAATTTCATGTCTTGTTCTCTTAATATACTCCTGATATCATAGCTGTTACAGAAATCTGGCTAAAGCCACATATATCAGACACTGAAATAGTTCCAACTGGTTATAATATCCTATTAAAAGATGGAATCCAAAAGAAAGGGGGTATAGCTTTAATCTATTTATTTTATTTATTTATTTATTTTACATTTGTTGACCGGGCTAGTCTAACTTAATATATGTCCATTTTCAGTAAAGGCCCGGGGAGAAAAGCTGCAAGATACATACAAAAAAGAAGAAGAAATAAGCTCCAAGAGAGATATAATAAAACAATATAAAAGGTTGCAACAGTCAAACTTAACATCTGTTGGTAATATAAAGTACAGAACTCAAAGTAAGTATAACTCAAGTACTAAATGGTAAATATACAAAAAGATATTACTATTTACATATATACATACATTGTAGTAGTCATGACATAGTATTTGGTTTCTTAAGGGTAAGTCTGTACAGGTGAGGAGTCTGCATTAGTGTGAGGGAGGAAAGTTAGGGTTAGTATAGGGGCATAACCAGTGGGTATGGAGGAAACGTTTTAGCTTCTGTTTAAAAAGAGTTAATGAAGCCAGAGAAATGACTTCAGTGGGTTAAAGATTCCAATGCTTTCCAACAGGATTAGAGAAGAGGGAGTCTCCTGCCAAGTTGTTGGTTTTGCAAGTATTGATAAGTATTTTATTTGAGGAGCGTAAATTCTTATGATTGTTGTAAGGGGTAATAATGCTACTGGGTATTGGAGTGTTGGTGGGTTGGTACAAGGTTTTATGGGCTATAGTAAGCTGGTGAAAAAGAATTTGGTTTGGAAATTCAAGCCATCCAAGTTGCTTTCGATTAAGACAGTGATGTGTTCTAAATAGAGAGGCAGTTGCAAATCTGGCAATATTATTGTAGGAGATTGCCACTCCTTAACCATTACATCTTTTCATAAGCCTGTCCCAACCTTTGACAACATGAACATTTTATCAGCATCATTACAAATAAATAATAATAAATATTTATGCATAGCAGCACTATATATTCCCCCAGGCCAAAACATCCCTATTCTTGAAGATTTTCTATCTTGGACAAACCAAAATATATCCAATGAAATTGTAATTCTAGGGAATACTAAAATTAATTGGCAAAATTTAATCTCATACTCCTCAGTTAATTGCATTAACCTACACAGGTATACACAGCTTGGCACAAGCCCAACACAAATACTAAACAAGCAAACAGGATCCACCTTGGATTGGATGCTAGTCTCAGATCCACACAAATATCCCAGCACTGGCACCCTCCCTGATATCCTAAGTGACCATTTACCAACTTTTATAGGTTCATAGGTTCATACTAGGCTATCTGCCCTAGGGCATTTATAAGCCTAGCCAGAATGTGTTTGGCTTTCGCCACCCATTTTAAATTAATTCTGCTATGCCCTTTTTCGAGGTTAGTATACTGTGCCTCTGTCTAACAGTGACACAGAAATGATACCCGGGTTAAACCTACGATCTCCCATCCACTCATCAAGATTCCTCTTGAAGAGAGTCAATGAGGGACTCTGCCTAACCTAGACTGGGATTTTATTCCAGAGTGAAGGGAGCCTCTGGGTTATGAATCTGTCCCTCCAGCATGTCCTATTTATTTCAGTGCTGAGGTTCAAGTCTCTCGAGCGCATAGCTCGATGGGATTTGGATTTTCTGAGGTGCAGCATGTCCATTAATTCAGGGTTGGACATGGCTTTATACGTCAGGCACAGATCACCCCTGAACAGGCAGTTATGCCACTGAGTAGAGCTAGAGTTTCTTTACTCATAGAACACATATTCAGATACCCAAACCCCACTAATATACTCAGATACCCAAACCCCACTCATATACTCAGATACCCAAACCCCACTCATATAGAACATGTAGAAACGTAACCAACTTCAATCAAATAACTTTCAGTAAGTCCCGAAAAGCTAAGAATTGGACCCCACTAAAGACATTACCCTTAGAAGATGCTGTAAACTATTTTAATAAGGTCTTCCTTGCTACCCTAAATACTTTAGTTCCCATTCGGTACAAAGGAACAATGCTTAATCATGCTCCTTGGCTTACAAAACCAAGAAAACAAATTCTTCTTTCCAGAGACAGAGCTTAGAAGGAAAAAAACAAAAACCAAGCAAATGAAATAAACTGCAAACAACTTTGTAACAAAGCCAAGAAATTAGTTAAAAATGACAAAAAATATTTTCACAACAATTATCTAGTCAAAGAAATGAATAAAACAATTCTGGAAATCAGTCTCTTCCCCCCTTAATCCTGGGACCACACAAAATTCATAACCATCCCCTGATAAAGACCCACAACAAATAGCCCACATTTTCAACTCCCACTTTATCAACAGCATTGTTAAATTTGTCAAAGACCCTCACCAATAACAAGCAACCCCCACAACAATAACATAACCACCTCAATACCAGTTCATGAAAATCCCAGTTTACGTCCCTCACTCCACAAAGAAACCAAGAACAATACCCCAGTAACTCCAATATTCTCCCTAAAACCAGCGCCCACCTCTCTAGTATTTAGTAAATTACTAACTAAACTAAGATCATGCCCCTTATCTGTTGATAACTTCCCCTCCAAATACTTGAAACTTGATGCTGACACAGTAACTTGCCCCAATCAGTATTCTAATTAACCGATCCATCTCAGAATCCACAGTCCATCAAATCTGGAAGAACTCCATAATAATCCCATTGCATAAAAGTGGAAATACTAATGATTTAACCAATTATCATCCCATTTCCATTCCTAACCATTATCTAAAGTATTGGAAAAGTGTGTACACACTCAACTACTAAAACACCTGTCTGGCAATAATCACCTTGGCCCTACTCAACATGGCTTTCATCCTGCACACATTACAACTACAGCCTTAGTTTCTTTTCCTAATGCAGTGAACAAAGCTCTGGACTCTGGTCTATTGACAACAGTAGTCTTATTAGACCCATCCAAAGCTTTTGACACAGTATCACAAATTAAACTACTCCAATGATTAGCAACATTAGGATGCTCCGAACATACTATTACCTGGTTCACCAGCTACCTAAGCAACAGGTAACAGTCTGTCATATGGCAAAACAATCAGTCTGGTTATCTGGTTAATAAGACAGGAGTCCCCCAGGGGTTCACTCTTGGACCTTTGCTTTTTTATTGTATTTATAAATAATCTCCATACAGTCTCCCTACAAGGTTCACTCATCCAGCATGCTGTCGATTCTGCTGTCATATCCTCCTCTAGCAACTTCCCAAATCTCCTAAAAGTAACACAAAATGCCTTCTCAGCCATAGAACCTGGCTAAATGAAGCACAACTACTACTAAATCCCAAAAATCTTAGCTACACTATTGTCATGTAAACCACCTCCACAGGACTTTAAACTTTACTCCCAAAACAAGACTGAAATTGAAGTAGTGAAAACAACAGAAGTACTAGGCATTACAATAGATAGCAAACTATCCTTCAAACAACACATTCTTAATACAATTAAAAAAAAAACACATTTTAAACTAGGCAAACTCTACAGACATGAACTCTACATGGATAAACCCACAAAAATAAAACTGGCAAATACCCTCCTACTCCCTTCTCTCCTCTGTGGTTCCCCCATCTTCATCAACCTTCACACATCTCTGAATAACAAACTACAATAGTGCTATTATAAAATTGCAAAGTTTGCCTCTGACCTAAGCTACCAAACCGCACACACCACTGCCAGGCCCATAAGAAAATGAAATGGTTAGAATTCCCCCACTACCTTCATTATATCCAGCTAATTTTTGTACATAAACTAATAGACAACCCAGAAAACTGACCTTCACTCACTCTATCCTACAGTCCTACATTCCCTCACAGAATCTTTGGTCTACTAATAAACAGCTTCTAAGTGTATCCAAACCCAGTAAGAGAGCTGCATAAACTTTGTACTCCCACTCCATAGCAAAAGTATGGAATGGCCTACCCCCTGTATTACAACTTAATTTCATAAGAACCTTCAAATTTGCCCTAAAAAGCCACTTTCTTAACAATCAAATCTGTTATTGTGCCCAGAACTATAGATCAATGTAAACAGATTCTAAGATTTTGCTGACTAATATGACTCTTTTCGATTTCAAGTAACAGTTTGTAAATCCTCTGAACTTCATTCATGTTTCTACATCAGTTCAGGTATGTGAGTTGCTGTCTTGTCTCTATAATCATTATTAGGCTAAATCCTTAACTTCCCATGTATTGAAGTGTATAAATTAACTGTTTATTCTGAATGTATTTACTGTCTTTTTTCCCTAAACTACTAACACCTAACCAGACCGTATAAAACTTTCTACTGTGTGTATTACTAATCACTAGGAAATTGTAAAAAATGTTTGTACAGTGTTTTATTATTGTAAATATTATCTTGCAGTCAAAATTGTGATCTGTAACTGATGCATTTCTCCCTGGGCCTCCTCTGAAAATGGGTTTCTGACTCAGTGGAGTTTCCCGGTCAACAAATGTCAATTAATAAATAAAATCACAGGCAGTCTTATTTGCTGTTTAGGGCTCTCTCCCTCTTACTAATAGACAGCAATTTCTTCCTCTTATTGTAAATCCTGTTAATGACAGTTGTCCACCAGGCAGGTTTACTCTTCCTTGAGAAGCTTCTTTTGGTCCTGTCAGGTACGGCTGAGTCAATGAAGTTATACAGGTGCTTGTGTAAAGTATTAGTGTAGAACTCGGCATAGTTACCAATTCCATCTGAGGGAGGAGATACACTGAAGCTAGTTATACCATCCAGCAAGAGGTTATAATCTGCTTTGGAGAAGCTTTTTAATTTAGTGGCTGCTGGGGGGGGGGGGGGGATCAGGTGTGATAGTTACTTCAAATGACACTGATTTGTGGTCATATCTCACCAAGGAAGATCTCACAGCGGGGGTGCTACAGTGGCCCCGCATATTAGTAAGCACCAGTTCCAGGATGTTGGCACCCCTTGTGGGTATGTCAGCCAGCTGGTCCAGGGCCTTGGACTTAACGAAGTTGAGGAACCTATGAGCAAGTGAGTTTGAGCATGAGTAATTTACCCAGTCAATAGATGGGTAGTTAAAGTCACCCAAAATCATGGTGTTTGGATGTATCTTGATAGACTGAAGTAGATCCATATAGGCAGAGTGGGTGATCCTGTAGCTGGCAATGCCTTTAATAGGTGTCCTACCAACAGTTAATTGCACCTGAAGTATCTCCAGGGAATCATACTGCTTAACCAATCTGAAGGTATATTTATCTTTAATGAATATTGCTACACCACTTCCACCAGTTTCTATACCTTCAGTTTATGGTCTGAACATGTGGAAGGAGGTATTAACCGGTATGGCTGAGATACTCTCCATAGCCTTGAACCAGTTCTCCATAACTGCACAAATGTCTGTGTCTTCCAAGGTCAGGACTTCTTCCAGGGAGTGCAGTTTCACATTAGGACTTTTAGAGTTTAGCAGCATAACCTTGTGGTTGTTTTAAGATGGAGTTTTTGCATCAGGAATTTTGTCCATGAGATGCTGCCTAAAAAGGCACTATGGAGGTGGCAAGAGCCTCAGCCGAAATCCCAGGGGTGAAAAATGAATACCATCTCTGGCAAAGCATTGAGGTCTGTCGATCATGTCATCCCAGGCTGACATATACTGGATCCCCTTAGAATGACACCAGAAATGAAGCTAATTATTAAGTCAATCATTTTCTCTTTGTATTGAGGCACCATGCTAGGTGAAGGTAAAATGCTTAAGGCTAGGGACACACCTCCCTGAGACATGTAGTTCAAGAGCTCAGTCATGTCTCCCTTCATGTAGTCCAGAGAGGTACATCTCAAATCATTCACACCAGCATGGAGTATAATGGAGTCATACCAGTACCTGTTGTTGAGAGACTTGAGTGCATGTGTGATATGGCAGATCCTGGCACCTGACAGACAGCAGACTGTGACCTTCTTCTTATCTAGCCTGGTGAGAGGGACATCTTTGTGTCTCACAATGGAATCACCTATGACTAATATGTTTTGCCTTAAGGGCTTGACAGGTGAGACACTGGTAGGTAAGCTGTTATGTGTATTGTGTTCTGCAGAGGAAATATTATGTGTAGCATGCTTGTGTTTGTGTTTGGGAGGTCTCAGGTATTTAGGTATGTTTCTGTTGAGGACCTCCACATATGTAGGTATATGCGATGTGGGTTTGTGGGGAGTAGAAGGTGAGGTGTGCATGTTGACAACCCGCCCATTGTCATATGCAGTGACTGGTGTGTGAGAGAACATGGATTCAAGGTTCTTAATATAGTTGTATCTGTCACATGTTGAGCTTGTGTGGACTAGGAGGAGAGGATTGCTGGTGAACATGAGGCAGTTGCTACACTGCCTCAGGATGCCCATGTCAACCAAACTAGCTGGAGAAACTGTGGGAAATTGTCCATCTATTATGTTAGGTAAATTTATATGGTCAGGAAAAGAGGTCGCACTTAGGAATGGTTAGTAGGTAAGAGGTGTGTTGGTACTTCTGAGGCTAGGCTTAGTACTCCAATTGACAGTAGAGCAGGGCCATGAAAGACCTCTGGAGGACCACAAGCAAAGTGCTAAGGGAAAATTTAACAAGTAAAACATTTATGTCTATAACCACTAACGGTGACTACCACTATGCGACAGTGCACGATGGTGCACTAGACACAAACAAACACAAAGTGGAGCTTAAATAAAACAAGAAATACTCCTTTTTAACTGAAACTAGCCAATGAGGGTACTCTATCTGAGCTATAGTCCAATCACATTCGATTAGATGGGATTCAGACAACACTCTCCTCCTACAAGGGTTGCAGATGGACCTTCACCCACAATGATGGATCAATTTATCAAGATGGAGAATGGATCAGCAATAGAGGGAACAGAAATCCTTAGATATTCAGATGGGAGATTGTCTACAGAGGGTGAGCAGGCTTAAGTTTGTGTAATAAATGTTTTATATACAAGTAGAGACAAGTTTTATATTGAAAATGGCATTGTTAGAGCTTTGAAGTTTGTCAAGGGTGGCAGGAGTCTGTAGGGAGTTGTAGGTGAAGGTGGCTTTTGAGTCTATAAAGTAGGAGTTAAATTTAGAAGCAGTTTCTAAAGGCAAGATGTCTGGCCAAAGGCTATAGGTACCAGGAGTTCCAGGGTGTAATATTTTCTTAATAGTGGACCAAAAGAATGGGGGTCTGCTTTTAGTTATTCTGTGGGTTGAAGTAATAATATTTGTTATTAGCAGTAACCTGTTTTTTGTCATGTTTTCAAGTTGTTTGTAGGTCCGTAGCTGAGCTAGGGATTTGCATTTTACCAGTTTCTCAAAGCTTTGTCTCTCTTCTACATTAATTGTGCACTAAAATGGGATAGCCAGGGTGATTGGGTGAATTTAACTCCCTTTTTTTCTTATAGAAGCGAGGCTATTGAGAATGTCAAGAAATATTCTATTAAAGTTTATAACAGCATTATCCAGTGGTAGAGAATAGAGGATGGACCAATTAATGTTATTAAGGATGCTGTTAAAAGATCTTGGAATTGAAATTTGAGAGGTTATGGCACTCTTTATAAAGGTGCTGTTTGATATGGTGAGTTGTTAGTCTATGAACATAGGTGGGATTGTGATCACTGAGGGAGTCTGGGAGGGTTTTGGAGAGTCATAAACATTTGGATTTGAAACTAGGATCCAGTCCAGAATAGTCCCAGTGCTATTAGCTTTGATGAATTGAGTATGGGAAGTTATGAGTTGTTTGAAAACACATAGATTGATATTAATAGAAGCACAGTTTGATGGAAATGTTTACCAGTTAATACTGACATCACCAAGAATTATTACTTCATGAGAAATGGAACTAGATACCCGGTGTAGGATGTATTCCAGAATAGGGATGTTATTTTCCTGCTTTCACGTTACTAATCAATTACTGAAAAAGTCTTAAGATTGTTGCTTTCAGACTTTTTCAGTAATTGATTAATTGTTTAATTGATTAGGAATCATGGAATGGGTTGTACTATATAATGTGAATGTAGTTGGTAGTGATTTTAAAGTCTGAAGAAGCATTCTAGTAACGTGAAAGCGCTTACTTGTTTTGTTATTGAAGTTAAATAAATCGCTGATTTTTATTGCTTGCCGTGGTGAGCCTCATTCAATTTGTTTTTGGATTATCTTTGTGTTTTGTTGAGGCTCTTAATCCGTGAGCTGTCTTGTTTGGATATTATATTATGTTATTTTCCTGGGGGAATAAATAGGTTCATAGATTCATAGGTTGGTACTAGGCTATCAGCCCTAGGGCCTATACAAGCCTAGCCATAACAATTCTCTGGCTATTTCTTCCCACACTATTTACTTCCCTGGACTCCTGTCTAGCAGGGTGACTGACGTGATCCCTGGGGTGAATTTCCTTTCTCCCATCCAATCATCAAGGTTCCTTTTGAAGAGGGCCAAAGAGGCACTCTGCTTGACATGTATGGGCAATCTATTCCAGAGTCTGGGGAGTCTCTGGGTCAGGAACCTATCCCTCCAGCATGTTTTGTTTATTGTGATGACAAGGTTTAGTTCCCTGGAGCATGTGGCTCTGAGGGATTGGAATTTCTTTAAGTGTAGCATGTCCAACAGCTCTGGGTTTGACATGGCCTTGTATGTTAAGCAGAGATCGCCTCTGAGTAGACGATATGCAACAGAGTATAGCTGGAGTTTTTTAAGTTGGCCAGAGTAGGGCATCTACTTTAGGCCTGTGATTCTTTTAGTGAGGTATTTCTGCAGCCTTTCCAGTTGTTGCAGATGTCTTGAGAGGTACATACCAAACGGGGCATTGTATTCTATAATGGGTCTAATGAGGGATGAGTACAGTGGGACAATGACCTCCTTTTTTCTGGATGAAAAGCCCTTAGTGATGAGGTGTGCCATATAGAAGGATTTCCTGACTGTTGTGGCGATGTGGTTATCGAAGGTGAGACCATTGTCCACCTGTGTCCCTAAGTCTCTTATCACACTTTCAGTGTTAGTGTACTGCCACCTATGTGGTAATTCACGGATACATGTTTTTTCCCAAAGGGGATAACTATACATTTCTTGGCATTGAGCTTGACCCCATGGCTCTCGCACCAAGCATCTGTTTCTGTAAGTCCCTTTTGTAGAGTATCCACATCATTTGGGGATTCAATAATGGCTCCCAGTTTGCAGTCACCTGTGAACTTTGTTAGCCAGAGTCCCTTAGTGTTGGCCTGTACTTCAGAGAAGTAGATGCCAAACAAGAGCAGTCCCAGGATTGAACCTTGAGGTACTCCACTTGTCAGTTTTCTGGAGCTGGATTTGGAGTCGGCTACTTTTACAGTGTGGGTTCTATCAGTAAGCCAGTTAGCAACCCATTGGGTGACGTAGGGATTAATGCCCAGCTTAGTAATTTTATCTATGATTCCAGAGTGGGGGATGGTGTCAAAGGCCTTGGCAAGGTCTAGATAGGCTGTGTGGACCACCTTACCCTTGTCCATGGCTCTGGAGACTGATTCGAAGAAGTCAATCAGGTTCAGGAGACAAGAGCAGCCCTTCACAAACCCAAACTGGGTAGGGTCCAGTGTTTGAAGATTGCCAATGTCTTTGTTTACAAGTTCCATGATAATACGCTCCATGGTCTTGCAGATAAGGCTTGTCAGACTGATGGGATGGTAGTTTCTGGGATCCAAGGTGGATCCCCCCTTGTGGAGTGGGATAACTGTAGCTCTGCGCCACTCAGTGGGCACAAAACCTGAGGTGAGACTATGATTAAACATGACACTTAGGTGAGGTGCCAGTTCATATTGTAGTTCATGTAGTACACAGCCCAGGATGTCATCTGGTCCCATGGATGCTGTATTCTTAGCTTTGGAGAGTGCGTATTTTTTACCTGTGTGGCTGTTATTACCGGAATTTGGCAATCATCCAGTATTGAGATGGGCCATTTAGGGAGTGAGAGGGGGGTGAAGTTGGCTCTGAATCGATCTGCCAGGATATTGGCAATATCCTTGGGATCAGTATATTTAATGCCATTCTGTTTTAGCTCAGAGCAGATCTGAGCATTGCCATTTAGATTCCTGACATGGTTATAGAATGCCTTGTGGTTGTCTTTGGAATCTTTGGCAATTTTATTATACATAGTGTTTTATGCTTTTGACAGACAAGTATCTCAGCAGAGAGGAATTTAGGTAAAGAAATAGAAGAAGGAGAGACAGAGATATGGTTAGAAAACATGATTGCTACACCATGACTTTATTTAATCTGTCAGTGTGGATGAAATTATAGTCGGGGGAGAATTTCAGCGTCTTTTATTTAAGTTTCAATAAGAATAATAATTTCTGGGGAGTAATGAGTGATTCAGGAATGAAATTCAGAGACTTTGTTTACTATACTTTGAATATTCATGGATATGCTTTTCACATTTTTAGTAAATCTTGTTACAATAGAAGAGGTAGTGGGTGGAGAAGAGAGGCAGTCAGCACCTGGGTTTGGGTGGACATCACCACATAATAGGATTGTTTTACAGTATGCACTAGTGAGGGTTTATGTATGTTAGTATTAAATTTAAATTTTACCTTATATGGGTTGGGAGAAGGGATAAGAATTTTATGTCTTAAAAGTAGATAGGGAGGTAAGCCAAATAAGCCAGAAGCAATAGTGATAGTTAATGCCTGGTGGCTGGCAAGTGACATAGGCAGTGTGAGTAAGGGTGGGGGGTTGAGAAACAGGTGCAATGGGTATCATAAAGCATGTAAGGCGTGACAGTATGAGTGTGGACAGAAAGATGAGGAACATATTTGGTGTGTATTAGAAACAACAGAGACAATTATGGAAAATAGATGGTATACATATATATATATATATATATATATATATATATATATATATATATATATATATATATATATATATAATTACATTATAGAAGGAAATAAAAAAGAAGGTAGGAATTTGAATAGTTATGTAGAATATGGTATGCTAAGAATGTGAAGTGGGGAGAAGACTGAAAGGTGAAAAAAGAGGACAGCTGTAGAGATGCAACATATACAAAGGAGAACAAAAATGCTGAAGAGATTGAGTGTAATAGGAGGTAGTGGTGGAAGAGAGGTATATCTAGGTAGCTGGAACCTCATGGGTGGAGATATTGATAGTATGATTTGAGTGCTGGACATTATTGATAGATGAGGGGTAGCAGAATGATAGGTTGCTTGGATAGGAAGAGGAGGAGTTATGCACAGGAAGAGGAGGGTTTTGTGTAGCTATAAAAGTAGGGATAGAGGGAGTGGGTGGGTTTGGGTTTAAGATAGGGAAGCAGAGTGAGTCCAAGTGAAGGGAGGGTGAATGGAGTGGGCTGTACCAGCTGAAAATGCAAAGAAGTATGACAGGAGTGAAAAAACAATCTGCAGTCTTAGAGGTAAGCAAGGTAAGACGTCTTATGTGGAAGAAAAGAGTAAAGATGAGATGTTATTAGAAAAGTCGTTGCACGAAAGAACAAGGTAACAAATAATAGCATAGAAAAGTCGTTACACGAAAGAACAAGGTAACAAATACTAGCATAGAAAAGTCGTTACACGAAAGAACAAGGTAACAAATAATAGCATAGAATAGTCATTGCACGAAAGAGCAAGGTAACAAATAATAGCATAGAAAAGTCATTACAAGAAAGAATGAGGTAACAAATAATAGCAGAAGGTGCAATGTTACAAAGCTGTGGTAATTATATGGGGGTTAGCAGAAAGAGTTTCAAAGCAGGGGGTTAACCAGTTGCAGGTGTAGTTAGTAGAAAAGCCTGCTTAAAGAGATTATTATTTTGTTATGTATCAGTAAGGGAAAGGTCCACTATTTACATGTTACAGACATTGAATGCATTAGAAGTTGTAGGAGAAGACAGACAGATTTATACTGCGGCAAAGAACAAGTAAGATAAAGTATGGTAAGGTAGGTAAATGGGGGGGGGACTGCTGCAGTGGGTATATAGCGTACAATAGACAAAAAGGATGGGAGCTCAAGAGAAGGCCACATGTTCTAGTATAAAGAAACTTACCAGGGCAGTTGTTAGTTCCAGTGGGCGTGTATGTTCTCTACAGAAGACCCTGCCCTATTTATTACAGAGGAATAGGATAGCTGTCTTACACGTGACAGTAAATAGCATGCATTATAAATATGCCTCTCTCTGTTATGGTCCTTATTAGGGTAACCCTCAGTCTTGAATGTTGTTTGCTGGAGAATGATGGTTTGATTGACACTTCTTCAGTGTAATAGTTGAGGTAAAGAGAAAGTCAAAGTAAGACAGAAAGGGTTTGGCTCATGTTCAGAATGGTGACTGATTTGCCACAGAACCACCACTGATTGCCTACCTGTAATATAAGTGACAGTACGTAACATGGAAATATAGAATCTGGTGCCAGATCAAGACATCTTAATATGCCTCATTTGTTCATCTGCCTGGCTAATAGGTAAGATGACTGCAAGCTGACTTCCAGTTACTTTCTTCATATTTTCTTCCTAGGAATGCTTCACATTTGTCCTGTAATTTCTTGCATTAGACTAGTTTTTATTATTCTGTATTATTAGGAATGCTGTTTTAGGCATTCACCAACTATATGTAAACAATAAATTCTTATGTCACATAGGATTCGTTCCTTCTTTTTAAACATCAAGACAGCTTGTTCTTGTACATTTTGTTTCTGATAGGTAGGGCTCCACCATACCTTCGATATTTATGAAATGTACTTACAAATTTGTGTCACAATCTGGCACCCGCTATTTTATCATGTGAATATACATTTACTATTTTTTCCATAATGTAAGTTATTGCTATTTTTTTTCTGCCTTACAATGGAGAGTTTGTAGTATACATGGCCACTGTAACATTGTAGGGAGCATGCTATTTATTATTAATAATATTTGTGCAGGTGGTCCTAATTAATATTTATTTTAAACAATTTCTAACCACAGCTCTCAGCTACTGCATAATTACTTTTATAGTCCATGCCAATAGCCATTATGGAAATACGGTCTCTATGCAATGCATCCCTGTGGAGTTTAGCAACTTCATCCAGTCATTGTATCCTCTGCCTAACAGTTTATGTATCAATAAAACCTAAGCCACGTTCATTTTAATATATACCCACTGCTATGTGTCCAGTGCAAAAGCTGTGGTCACTTACTGTCCATAATTACTCCTCTGTTCACAAATATTTTCTATTCCAGTTATGATACACTTATAGATGTAAGTGAATTTGTTATTTACGGGAGAAGGAGCCTCTGCTAGACCCCCACGGCTAACCATCCCCTCATCACTAGAACCCACAATGTCAGGATTCATAGAGCAAATAACAAGTCAACTCGTTTCATATAAATTATTGGCAAATGCCAGTCATGACAGTCAGAAATCTCTTCATCACCTGGTTCCCTGAGAAAGATTCCTTTGTTTGTCTCAGCAACTTTAGCCGCACATGTAGTACTTGTTGAAAAGAAGCCTAGGTAGATGTATGTATCTGACCTGCTGTTTGTGTTCAGAAATACTAGCTTTTTGATACAGAGATATTATAGCAACCATAAAAACAAGCAGCTGCAGCATTTCAGGTGAAATTCTGCCTTCTTCTTTAAGTTGCAAAGCAAATTGTGCCACTAAGCTTAATACCACTATCCCCATTTCCTCAAAATCATAAGGACTATCTATCATACCAAGGAAAAGAATGCTGTCTTAATAATTTCCCAAAGCATGCTCAATACAGAATTTTTTTTTCAACCAGGCAAATAAGTAAAAATGTAAAATATTGTACACAGTTGTTAAGATTTTCATAAGAAAAAATGAAGTATACATAAAATGCAAAATATATAAAAGATAACCGAAGTACATAAAATGCTAAATATATAAAAGATAGCCGAAGTACATAAAATGCAAAATATATAAAAGATAACCGAAGTATACATAAAATGCAAAATATATAAAAGATAGCCGAAGTATACATAAAATGCAAATAATATAAAAGATAACCGAAGTATACATAAAATGCAAAATATATAAACGATAACCGAAGTATACATAAAATGCAAAATATATAAAAGATAGCCGAAGTATACATAAAATGCAAAATATATAAAAGATAACCGAAGTATACATAAAATGCAAAATATATAAAAGATAACCGAAGTATACATAAAATGCAAAATATATAAAAGATAACCGAAGTATACATAAAATGCAAAATATATAAAAGATAACTGAAGTATACATAAAATGCAAAATATATAAAAGATAACCGAAGTATACATAAAATGCAAAATATATAAAAGATAACCGAAGTATACATAAAATGCAAAATATATAAAAGATAGCCGAAGTATACATAAAATGCAAAATATATAAAAGATAGCCATACATATTGACTTTAACATAAACATAAGTAACTTTGCAGCTACCTAACAGAGTTATAGCTTAAAACACCAGTCACAGTGTTTTCTCTGCCTGTGTAGTGAACATAATTAAAAGTCTAGACTAAACACATTCTGTATGAAGCGGAAATGTAGCAGTCCTGCGTCCGTCTGCTGTCCTGAAAATTCAGAATCCTTGAAGAATTCAAGCAACATTGTATATTATACACTTAAAAGCAGATTTTCCTCAAAATGGCAGGTAACTTCTGAAATGCAGGCTGAATCTGACATTACAAAAAAAAATACAAAATAGGTGTGCACATAACAACTGTTGATTTCACACTCAGTATCATTAGGAAAACGTATAATAATGTTAACAATTAAATAATACAAATACTGTTATTTTCAAACTTGGTTATAAGACTTCTTTTACCAAGTATCCATTCATTAATTCATTCATTTTTAAACTACTTGTCCTGGAGACTGCCAATATGGTAGCAAGCTGGCCAGTGTAGGCTCGATTTTCCTAGCCTCATCAGCATTCTGCAACCTATCCTATGGGAACTTTAGATGTTCACAGTCAAGCTAAGAGATATAATCCCTCCAAAGTGCCCCAGGTCTACTTTAGGGTATGCTCCCAGTGAGCCATGTCTGGTACTCCTCATTTGGGCCCAGTACCCCAGTCATGTCAGCTGACTGTTCTGAACATAAAGGACCAGTTGCTGTATTCTACAATACTGCTGGACTGCTGAGGTCCTCAATGTGTTGTTAAGAGTGAATACAGCTATCCTGAATAAAATAACCTACTTTCTGCCACTAGCATGGTTTCAGTTACTACCCAAAGCTCATAACTATAGTTGAGAGTGGGTCCATAGACTAAATGTGAACACAGAGCTTTGTAATAAGACTCATGTCTCACTTCAGCACCTTAGTCTGAAACAACACCTGAAATACTACTTTTGCTACACCCACCTGCTTATCTGCTACACCCACCTGCTTATCTGCTACACCCACCTGCTTATCTGCTACACTCACCTGCTTATCTGCTACACCCACCTGCTTATCTGCTACACCCACCTGCTTATCAGTCCCCTAATCTCCTCTACTTTCTTGTACAAACAAGAACCCAAGATACTTAAACTCTTCCAACTGAGTTATGTAGCTTCCCAAATGCAGAGAGCAGGCCATGCTTTTCCAGGATAGAACCTTGATCTCTGATTTACAGATGCTGCTATTCATCCCTTATGATTCATTCTTAGCAGCATATTGTTCAAGTGGTAACCATTTGAAATTCTGGGACTTGCTAGACAGATTCCCAAAACCAGGTATTGCATGGGTTGCTTTTTATTATATATATCTTATACTACATGATGTATTGCTTTATGAGCTATCAGTGAGTGCAGAGATGGGCTACTAGGAAGATGTTGCAGTAGATGATATGTAGGCGATATGTGTGGAAATGGTGTGAGGTTTCTGGTGCTGACTGACCAAGTAAGGACTTAGCAGTCCAGGAATATTGTAGAGTGCAACCACTTTTCATTCTATAGTACAACAGGCAAGGAATTTCCTGGAATGATTCACAAATGTTTCACTGAATGTTGAAATCACATAAAACTTTGTTTAACTAATGATTAATAAATTAATAACAATGAAATACTGATGTCAATCTAACAGCTGACTCACTTCCCTGAAAGCAAATACAAAAAAGCTGAATTGTGACATAGGCTTGTACCAAGCTAGCTGCCTTGTGAGCAATTCTAAGCCTAATCAATTTCCCTCAAAGGTAAGACTCAAACCTTGTGAGATGAACACCTTAACCAATATGCCAACCCCCAACATAAACTAGTTGTGATGATGATCAACAATGTAATTTGAGATGGAGTTAGCTGGTACAAAAGTTTTGCATGTTGGAAAAATGTATTTCAGAGTTTAAAGTTAGCAGCTTTTTAAGAAGTATGACTGGAGAAGACGAGAAGTGCGGATTCGTTATAGAACTAGCTACTTTTCTTTCTTGCATGCAGCTGAGTGGTTCAGATACTTGACAAGTAAAACAAAACTGCATCTTACATAAGGCTAGTTGGTGATTTACAAAACAGAATGGTCTAAGTACATCATTCTGAACTGCAGAGGAAGGCAATTCAAAGATAAGTTTGTACACTGAATCTGATAGTATTTATATGGTAAAGTTGGAATTTTGTTATCACTATTAAGTGTAACTGAGTTTTGATTTGTTTTTGTTATGGAAATAGTAAGAATTTAAAAGGACTCTGTCTCCCTATTTGGGAGGTGGTCAGTTATAGGTAAGTACTAGGCTAGCTGCCCTTGTGAGCCATTTTATACCTTCAACGATGAGAATCAAACTCTGTACTCTGAGACTGTGAGGTAAGAACCTTAAACATTGTACCAACCCCAACTAAAGCCCTACGTCTATCAAGATTATTTGGGTTCCTATTAGATGACCGAAGACGCATTCTTTCGAATGCGTCTTGGTCGAACTTGAAAAGATGAAAAGGCAAAATGACAAAGCGGCATAAAAGCAAATTCTTTCCCTGGGAAAGAAATCGGTTGGCCGCGTCTGTTACTTTGCCATTTTCGTCATTGTAATGCGATCTCGGAGTTGGTATATTTAAGTGGGGGGGGGGTTATGTTATGTTTTAAGTGTTTTTCGTTTTGGAACAGCAATTTTTTTCTGTTGGAAAAAAAATCGCTATTCTAAGCGTTCGAGTTTGTAAGCTTTCGCTTACATGGGGTCGATAAATCATTGTTCGCTTTTCTAAGCATTCAATGATTTAATATAGACCCGATTATTTTACTCCAGATGTGACTTTAACCCCCAATTCCTGGCTTAGAAGGCCAATGCCTTATCAATTAGGGCACTGGGGCCTGACATAAGTATTAGGCTGGCTGCCTTGTGGACCATTTTGAGCCTAGCCAATTTCCCTTTCAAAGATGAGAATTAAACAATGTACCTTGTGTCTGTGATGTAAACACCTTAACCATTTTGGTTGCTGGATACTGGATACTAATCAACAGCCACCCACAAATGTAAATATCAGGAACTATCCATGATGACCTCAGTGATCATTTTCTCACCTTTATTTGTAAACACAGAACCTATAATTCCCATCAGCCCACCAACAGGGCAGTAAAAAATAATAAAATGCAAGATCAGGAGACATGTGAAGAAAAAAATATGGACATGGGAAAGGAAAAGAGATTTAATATGGTGTAATATTTATGCAAAGGAGAAAGCAAAACTATTCAATACAAAAAGAGCAGCACCAAAGATATTTGAAGAGAAATACAGGCAAAGGAATCCAGATATGGAAAACTTTACAATACAAAAAATAAGAAGACTAAGAGGAAAAATAGAAAAAAGCGTTGAGAAATGGAGAAGTCAAAGAAATAGAAATTGAGGTGATGGAACAACTGCAAAGAGAAGGATTCAGTGTAGAAAATGAAATGCAGAAAGCACCACAACAGGATAGAGCAATGGATATCCAAATTAAGGGAAGATCAGTGGAACAGGAAGTAACTGGTCAGGTGCCATATCAAGATATTTTGGAGCATTCCACAGGAAACCAGTTAAAACGTTCACTTGAAGCTAGACAGCAAGGAAAGGAACAGGAAACTGGAAACTCTGATGCAGTCAATGTTGAGGAGTGATAGGCAAGTGAGTTCCCATATGACAGAACAACAGATGACACAGGATGAAATTGAAGAGAAGGTGCCCCAGGAGGATGCAATAGAACTTTCTATAGAATGCCCACAGGGAATGGAAAACAAGGGATGTGCCCTCAGTTTAGAATAAAAGGAGTTAAGAGAAGAGTTGCTTGATTTAATAGACAAAGACAGATATATCAAGATCAATGAGAGAAATAGACTGCAGAAGGTTAATAAAACCCCAAAAGTCAGAAGTCTGATAAAAGAAATGAACACAGTAATTAGGACTGTCCATAGAGATCCATGCGATATAACAGACGTAAATAGGATATATTATTGTGCTGCTAAATTAATAACTGATAAAGTTCTACCACAGGAACATAGGGTAGCGAGGGAAAAGAGGGGCAAAAGCGAATACCATCATGGAAATATTGAATAGAGAAAACTATAAAGCAGTTAAGACAAGAAGTATCATTGTTAGAAGATTATAGAAGAGGGAACAGATCAACAAAAATATTAAGAAAGATAGATGTGACAAAAACAATGCGCAGTATTAGAAGAGACCAGGATCAATTATGCACTATTGGAGATAACAAACTAAAAATTTCAAAACAGGCGGAAAGACTTAGAAGATACAAAAATAAATATAAGGGAAAAGCACAAAATAAACAATTTACTGATGACCAAAAAAGTTTTATAGAGAATTGAGAAATAAGATAAAAGGAATTGATAGACCGCCAAAAAAAGAGGAAGTAGATACATTTTGAAGAAGTATCTATGAAGATCCTGTGGAACATAACAAAGATGCTAAATGGATAGAAGAAGTAAAGGAAGGAATAAGAAGTTTAAAGGTACAGGATATGAAATGGGATGAAATAACAGCCAAAGAGATTGAAATAAAGTTGAGAAAAATCCTCTAACTGGAAAACCCCAGGCCCAGATGCAGTACCTAACTTTTGGCTTAAAGTATTAACTTCTTTGCACAAGGATTTAGCCATGAGTAAGAACTATTTATATGCGCACCCTGAACATACGCCGCACTGGTTCAACAACAGGAAAAACAATGCCCTTACTTAAGAGTGAACCTGAAAGCAAACCTAAAAATTATAGACCAATAACTTGTCTTCCGACGATGTACAAAATATACACAGGAATTGACGCCAACAGAGTTTATAGTCATTTAGAAGAAAACTCAATTATGGCAGTAGAACAAAAGGGCAATAAAAGAAAGTCATATGGAACAAAGGATCATTTGTTGTTAAACAAAGTTATAGTGGAGAATTGTAAGAAGGGGAAGAACCTAAGTATGGCATGGATTGACTACAAAAAAGCATTTGATAGTATCCCACATTCATGGATAAAAGAGGGCTTAAAAATGTATAAGATACACCCTACACTGATCGACTACATTACAGTAATCATGAAACAGTGGCAGACCACTTTGCAATTAAGCCATAATAAAGGACAGATTATTATCCCTGGGATAAAAATTCAAAGGGGGATATTCCAGGGTAACTCTCTGTCACCCTTGCTATTCTCCTGGCCATTAACCCATTAAGTTGTTTAATAGCTTAGGCCATGGCTATAATTTGGCTTCTAGAAAACAACAAAGTCTAATGACTTCTCATCTTCTCTTTGTCGATGATTTAAAACTGTATAGCTCATCAGATGAGGAACTGAAAGCATAGCTGCAGGTTGTCAAAACTTTTTCAGATGATATTATAATGTCATTTGGTCTTGACAAATGTGCAAAAGCAAGCTTTAAAAAAGGAAAATTGCAGCACCAAGAAAACATTAGTTTGGGAGAAGAATGTGATATAAAAGAACTTGAGCAAGAGGGGATATTGGGAACTGATGAAATATCAGCAATAAAACATGAACAAATGTGAATAAAGCTTAGTAAGGAGTACTTTAGAAGACTTAAATTAATCCTGAAAATAGCACTGACACCTAGGAACAAGATCCAAGCTATAATTCACTTTGCTCTTCCTGTCCTAACTTATAGTTTTAGAGTGATTGACTGGCCCCAAAAAGTGTTGGATAGATTGGATATTAAAAGAAGAATGCTTCATGCTCACCAAATGATTTAAAAAATCAGTGTATAACAAGATTATATATTCCCTGTTCCTAAGGAGGGATGGGCCTCCTTGAAATTGATTACATGTATAGATCTGCAATCATGGGACTCCACACATATCTACTGACCTCACAAGATCCAGATGTGGTGAAAGTTTTGAAACATGAGGAGAATAAATCTAAGATGACATCTCTGCTTAATTTAGCAGAAGTATATCGACTTCAAGCAAAAATGGAAATCAAACCAGAAGTGGGTAAAAACAAAAGAAAGAATATAAGGTGAAGGACCAAGTGAAAAGGCAAGAAATGTGGAAAAAAACATAAATATAGTTACAAGAATAGAAAACTTCTGGAAGAGCCTCATGTTGATCAAGAACAAATGCAGGAATGGTTAAGGAGAGGTGAATTTACATGAAGAAATGAAAGGTTAATATTAGTAGCCCAAGATAGTGGGCTACGTACACGTTGGTTTACTAAGTCCATTGAACATGTGAGAGAAACAGACATATGTAGTTTTTGTGGAACTGAATTGGAAACAGTCACACACCTTATTGCTGGTTGTGACTCTCTAATGGAAGAGGGACTGTATACTAAAAGGCATAATAATGTGGTGAGATTGCTACACTGGAGATTGTGCAAACATTAAGGTATCAAATTGGCTGAAAAACACTGGAAACATGAACCACAGAAAATCATAGAAAATGATGTTTACATCACGTGGGATCACCCAATATCAACAGTCCAAAAGACAGATGTTAGAAAACCGGATATAGTGGTCCAACAAAAGAAACAAAAGTAGCATTGATCATTGAAATCGCCACATCTAGTGACTACAGTGTCTTGCATACAGAGAGACACAAAATCATAAAATACCTCAATCTGTAGGCAGAAATGAAAGCCATGTGGAAGAAAGATACCCAGACAATTCCAATAGTAGTAGCAGCAACTGGTCTTATAAAAAAGAATTTACAATCGTATTTAGATATGTTACCAATTCATGTAACACCATACGAATTGCAGAAGGAGTCATTACTGGGCACATTGCAGGTGCTGCGAAGAGCACTTTTGGCTAACATCAAAGAGTGGAACAATACTAATTTCATAAACTTTAATCGTACTTTGACTTAGGAATGGAGTCCATTCCCGTCATGGTATTAGAAACCCAAAAGACTTGAAGAAATTAAAAACCAGTAGAAAATAATAAAAACTTTAACCCCAAAAATTTCAGGATGAACTTAAATCAAGCAATTGGTCTACCCTAAAACACTTGCCCCTAGACAAAGCAATTGCCCACTTTAACAATCAATTCCTCCCCATCCTCGATTCTCATGCTCCTAAACACTCCGCTAGGATCAAAACAAAAGTTGCCCCATGGCTACCTCAAGAAACCAAATCAAAAATCATAATCAGGAATAAGGCATGGACTACCTGGCATAATACAAACGTCCCTCTAGATCAGATTAAATTTTGGCAAATAAGGAATGAGACTAAAAGATCCATCTTACTAGATAAAAAAACTATTACTTCAGTCTCCAGCAAGGAAACCAAAATGATCCTCAAAAATTCTGGGCAGGCATAAAGAAACTACTGCACCCAGGTAAAACCACTACTCCACCTCCCTCAGCCTATACTGATAAACTATCAGAGGATGTTGCCAACAACTTTAATAGTTTATTTATGGAGACTATCCAAACCCTAGCTAGCCAATTACCCCTGAACTCCTCTAACCTACAGGATATTATTCTCAGTACCCAGCCCTCCTTCAGCTTCCAACCAATCTCTACATCTCTCATTCGTACTCAAATCAAAAAATTAAAACCTACTACCCTAGCTTCTGACCTTCATCCTGCTGAATATCTACAAAAAGCTGCAGATACTATAGCATGCCCCATCCCCATTCTAATTAATCAATCCATATCAGAAGCCAAGGTCCCCTCTACGTGAAAAATATCTCACATCATACGTGTCCGTAAAGGTGGTAGCTCTTGTCACCACTGGCAAAAATCATGGAAAAGTGCATCCACAAACAACTTCTGTACTTCCTAACCCAGAACAATCTACTAGCTAAATCTCAGCATGACTTTAGACCACATCATAGTACCACCACAGCCCTCCTCACCTTCTCTAATGCTATAAACCACAACAGGAACAATAACAAACTATCCTTAGCCCGTTTTTTTATCTCTCTAAGGTTTTTGATATGGTTAACCACCATCTAATCATCCACACCCTGACAAAAAATGTCTCTAGGTTATCGCTCCCTTCAATGGTTTCAATCCTACCCCCACAATAAACAACAAGCCGTACTATGGCAGAACAATCTATCCAACCTCATACCCAACACCCTAGGTATCCCCTAGGGGTCGATTCTGGGACTACTGCTGTTTTCCATTTTTATTAATAACCTCTGTGCTGTCATCCCAAATGCTAACTGCATTCAATATGCAGATGACTCCACGTTGATCTGCACTGGTACCTCCCAGACTGAGCTGCAGTTAATTTCGCAGTGTACTTTTAACTTAGTTGAAAATTGGCTTGCTGACCACTGTCTGATTCTAAATCCCAACAAAACAAAGCTACTACTTTTATCCCCCACCCAAAGAACCCTGGTGTTATCTTTCTCCATTAAGTCTAACAATGATACCATAATCTCCCCAGATGCTCACACAAAACTTCTTGGGGTTATTGTAGACAACAATCTGAAATTTGATGCTCACATTAACAAAACTATCAAATCCATTAATAAAAAACTGGGCTCACTATATAGGATAAAACCATTCCTAACTCCGCTTGCTAGGACTGCCATTGCCCGCTCCCATCTTCAGACTACCCTCTTCTATGCTTCCCCTTTGCTTGCCAACTTAAATAAAACCAAACTTAACAGACTCTCTGACTACTACAATAACATAGCTAGATTTGTCACTGGCCTGCCCTTTAGAACACATCACTGCATAAACCTGAAAAATCTTGGATGGCTAGAGCTAACCAGGCAGGTTCAGTATAACCAACTTATTGTGGCTCACAAAGTACTTAACCAACCTGAAAACACACCTGCTTTGAAAAACATCATATATGCCCACGCCAACCTCAGACCACTTCGCTCATCTAATACACTGGTAGTACAAACCATCAAATCCAACAATTCAGCCAGGGACTCCATGTTTGCCAACTCTGTAGGCAAAACTTGGAACTCACTACCTGCTGATATTACACTAGACACTACCATGTCTCAATTAAGAAAACTCTCAAGCAGTATTTCAAGACACAGTGGCTATGTCCTTGCTCCAAGCCTGACTAAATATTTGGTATCACTGGTGTACCAGTATTATTTTGCTAATTTAAATCTACTGTGTTGTAATTTGTAAGCCAGACGAGAAGCATGTCAGATTGTATAACTTAGACTCTGCGTGACTTTTTGACTGTGTTTAAATTGCTGAAAATTGTGTTTAAATTGTATTATGTTATTTTGCTTGTGCTAAATCCTTTGGAGTTTTTCTCCCTGGGCTACCACTGAAAATGGACATGTATCCAGTTGGACTATCCCGGCCAACAAATGTAAAATAAATAAATAAAATAAATAAATAAATGTTGCTATTTTCAACCCCCTGTTATTTGGTGGTTAAGGCTTAATGGCCTTGTTTGTATTCAGATAAAGATCTACCAAGTGGTACAGTTGTGATGATTAGTAAAGGTGTTTTATGGAACCTTGAGCTAGAGAGAGTTAGATTTTTGTGGACATTTGAATAAGCTGATGACAAATGTAGTGTTGATAGGCACTAAAAGATTTTTTTTTTAAGAAAACACCTGTTATTTTTTTATATAAGAGTTTATGACACGTGCTGAATTCTATTTATCATAGGTTCATAGGTGTGTACTAGGCTAATGGCCCCAGAGCCTTTACAAGCATAGCCCATAGAATTACCCTGGCATCATGCCACCCGTCCTTAGTTCCCAGTGCCTCTGTCGAGTAAAGCCACTGGAGTGATCCCCAGGGTGAATATTCTATTTCCCATCCACTCATCAAGGTTCCTCTTGAAGAGGGCCAGTGAGGTGTTGTGCTTGACATGTATGGGAAGTCTATTCCATAGCATAGGCAGTTTCTGGGTTATGAATCTGCCCCTCCAGCATGTTTTATTGATTGCAGTAATGAGGTTGAGGTCTCTAGAGTGTGTGGTGTGGAGGGATTGAGATTTCTGTAGGTGTAGCATTTCTAACAGAGCTGGGTCAGACATGGCTTTGTAAGTCAAGCAGAGATCACCTCTAAGTAGGTGATATGAGACAGAGAATAGTTGGAGTTTTTTAAGTCTGTCCATATAAGACAAATGCTTAAGGCCTAGGATCCTCTTTGTGAGGTACTTTTGCGGCCTCTCCAGTTGTTGCAGATGTTTAGTGAGGTACATGCCAAATGAGGCATTGCACTCAATCATTGGCCTAATGAGGGAAGAGTAGAGGGAGACAATGACCTCTTTCTTTCTGGATGCAAAACCCTTAGTAATGAGATGTGCCACATAGAAGGACTTTCTGACCACAGTGGCAATGTGGTGGTCAAAAGAGAGGTTGCTGTCAACCTGTGTCCCCAGATGTCTTATAATGTCTTCTGTGTTCAGCGGACTACCATTGATGTTGTAATTTATGGGAACAGGGTTTTCCCAAAGGGGATGACAACACATATTTGGCATTGAGCTTAAGGCCATGGTTCTGACACCAGTTGTTGGTCTCAGTGAGGCCTTTTTGTAGGATGCCAACATCACTTGGGGAGTTAATAATAGCTCCCAACTTGCAATCGTCTGCAAACTTTGTCAGCCAGAATCCCTTCGTGTTGGCCTGGACTTCAGAAAAGTAGATACCAAACAGGAGAGGACCCAGGACTGAACCCTGTGGGACTCCGCTCATGACTGGTCAGCAGTCTGACTTGGAGTCAGCTAATTTCACACTGTGGGTTCTATCTGTTAGCCAATTTGCAACCCACCTAGTGATATAGCGGTTGATGCCTAGCTTAGTGAGTTTTTCTATGATTCCTGAGTGGGGAATAGTATCAAAGGCCTTGGCCAGATCAAGGTAGGCTGCATGGACCACCTTGCCTTCATCCACAGCTCTGGTGACTGACTCAAATAAGTCAACCAAGGTGAGCAGGCATGATCTACCCTTCACAAAACCAAACTGTGTGGGATCCAGAGTTTGGAGATTCTCTATATCCTTGTTTATTAGGTCCATGATGATGCATTCCATAGCTTTGTATATCAGACTTGTCAGGCTAATGGGGTGATAGTTCCCAGGGTCTGTAGTCGCTCTTCCTTTGTGGAGAGGGATGACTGTAGCAGTGCACCATTCGTAAGGACAAATACTGTGGTGAGGCTGTGATTTAACAGGGCACATAGGTGAGGTGCCAGTTCACTCTGTAGTATCATTCTGTCATAATATATCATATGTATCTATGTATCATATGTATGTATCATTATTTTGCTTATAATGTAAAGTTAGAAAGATGACTGGATACAAAGAATATACAAGTTTAATTAGAACAAGATCACTGTTACATGTCTGTGGATTTATAGAAACTGGATCAGAAGATGAGGGGTGACTGGGAAAAAGAGGCAGACACCTGACAATTGAGCTATTATGTGGTAATAACACAGGCAAAAGTATGCCTGTAATCTCGGTAGGAAAGGTGGTCTTTTGGATGGTAAAACGTCCTTATTTTAAAATGGATAAAGTCAATTGCTTTACTTTGCATTAGTGAGAATGTTCATTTGCTGTGATGTTAATGTTAAAGGGCTACATTTTTACATGTATTATATTATTATGAAGCTTTGTCGGTGGTATCAGTGTAAAGTAAGCTGAGTTTCTGTGAAGCACTGTTTGATAGAAAATAGATATTCTTTACAAGGGTACATCAAAACAATGGTAAACAAATGTTAAATATGGAGAAAGCACACCAGTCATAAATATACGCGTCTATATTATCTTATCGAAGTTTCAGAATATCAAGTCTGATATGGTCACCACCATATCATCGAATTCTGAAACATCGAAGGATAAGAAAATGCCTAAAAACAAAAATAAATAAAACCTTACCTTTGCAAATGGGGGGCAAGCCCCCCTGCACCCCCCACATCCCCTCCTGCTTAAATATACCAACTCTGAAACCGCACTACATTGAACTAAATGGAAATCTCCCCTTACAGAGATTTCCGTTTAAACGTTCAATCAATGTTTTTTGTTTTTCCTAATCTGGTGCCGACAATATCAGCTTCGATATTGTTGGCCTTCAACAGCATGAAGTAGCCCCAAATATACTACATTATTTTCTATGTTGTGCTTTTAACTAGTTGTGTGTAAAACTAGGATTCATGCCTGAGGTTTATGTTGTCAAGTAGTGATGTAAATAAGCTTTTGGTTTCTTAAAAAGTATATAATTACAAGATCTGTTATGTTAAGAGGTGTAACAATAGCTACAGAATGAGGGAAGGGCCATCTCCAAACTGTTGCCAGGAAGAAAAGCCTAAGGTACAACGTCTGGATGAAATCACCCTCGTAAGTTTTAAAGCTGAGTTACCAGAATCTCCTAGTAAATAAACATAATGACAGCTACATTCGAAATTCATCTCACTGCAAATTGTAAAATTAAAAACGTTTTTTTAAACATAATAAGAACATCAGGTCCTACTGCCATTATTGTACGTTTTGAAAAAGAAGGAAGAATGGTATAATGGAAGTAGCAGATAATAGAGGTCTCAGCAGTTGGCCCAATAGGTAAGTGGACTTATTTATGGTAATGATATTGGGTCAAATATGGTCGGTAATGTGTTGCAGCACTGCACAAAAGTTGTTTAAAGCCAGACACTTCCAGAAAATAACAGTCCTCTAAACTCCCCAAGGAGCACCTCCAACAGGGTAGAGAAGAGTCAGAGGATGTCCTGTTGAGCCTAAATGTCACTGTCAGCCAAGGAACCTGAGTTTTTGGGATCTATTAGCATATCTGGGGATTTTGGACCACAACTCAACACCTATCTGAATGTTCAGCTCAGCTCATTTTCCCCCCTATTTCTATATTTATCTATTTTTTTTCACCAAGGTAATCAATATTTTATATACTCAGCTAGTAGTTCCTTTAATTTGCCTCCAAAGTTTCTAGAATCAGTGATCCAAAAAATCCATTGTGGTCAGTCAGTCTTTTTAACCTGACAGATGTTAGTACAGTTATACTTAGTGACCAGCCATGTACAGAAAGTAACTAATTATGGGGGCAAAATGACCAGCCGTGCACAGAAAGTAACGAATTAGGTTACATGTTAAAAGATCGAATGGTTGAAACATCGAACTGCATATGGTCGAGACCATATTCTCGATGTTTCAAAACATTGATCTTTTAACATGGCTAAATGTAAAAGAAAGACATGAGGTAGGAGAGTGTAATGCAGGGGAGCTGTGCCCCCTGCACCCCCCATGTGGGGGGCTGCCGCCCCACCCCCCTACTTAAATATTCCAACTCCGAGATCGCGCTACACTGAGAATACAGCATGGAATGGGAAGTTGTCCTATTCCCAGCTGTAGGGCTTGCCCCCCTGCATTACACTCTTCTACCTCATGTCTTTCTTTTACATTTAGCCATGTTAAAAGATCGATGTTTTGAAACATCGAGCATATGCTCTTGACCATATGCAATTTGATGTTTCAACCATTCGATGTTTTAACATGTAACCAGAAGACCTATAGCTGATCTGACTCACCTTAGTCTTGGATTTATTTATTTTATAACCTGATAATAATCCAGTTTAATTTAGTATGGCAAATAATTAGGAAAGCAAATAGAATTGGTGAGATTTACTAAGAGGTGATCAGCTTGAACGGGATTCCTCCTAGTAAATTACTAGACCATGGTGTATTTCTCAAGTGTATAGCCATAGGCTGCTTTTCTCAAGTGTATAGCCAAAGGCTGCTTATAAAGTGCAAATAGTTGGGAGTGGGAGAGGACTCCCCTATCTGGTACCCAATCTTATAGCTATGGGCATTGATAGATTAACATTTATGATGACCAAGGTTACTGAGCCTGTTTACAGGTTGCAAAGAATGGAAATAAACTGTTCAGGGAAGCTCATACATTTTAATGTCTTCCATAGAAACTCATACCTCACTCTATTAAATGCATTTTCTGCATCCAGACTTAAAACCATTAACTTCTGTCCAGAGCTAGTGTCATCTTCCAACAAAAGAAGTGAAATAATCAGGCTATCAAAAGTGCTCCTAATATTTATAAACACTGTCTGATCAAAGTGGACCAGACGGGGGAACATTCTAGCCAACCTATTAGCTAGAAGGTTCATAAAAAGCTTATAGTCAAGGTTTAAATTAGAAATGGGTCCAAAGGAGTATATTATAGGTAGATTTTTGCCTGATTTACATATAACTACCATCATAGCTTCTCTCCAAAAACGGGGAAGTACACCCTTATAGACCTCTTCATTACCTAAAGAACAGAACTTGGGTATAAAATCCAATTCAACCCAGCTATATGCTTCAGTAGGAATCCCATCTAATCATGATGTTTTCCAAGGAGTTTAGTGTTTCATAGACAAGTCGATTTACTGATTTTTGTATTGGAAATACCAATGCATCCACCTCTTTTTCAATTAAAATGGGCAGTGGTAAAGCCTTCAAATGATTTAGTATTGCAAGTGGGAGAATATCTGACATCCCATCCTTGGTGTAGGGTGTGGTAAATGAATACACTGAGTATATCATGTGGTGTAGTGCAGACTGCACCTGACACAGGGTCATGAACCTGAGCAACATGCCTCTCAACATTTTGTTTACGTAATCTAAGGGCTAAAGTTTCATTACTTATTGGGAGAGAATCTGAAGTTTTCAGCTTCAGAACTTTACATAGTTGTACGTACTACTTTATAACTAAAATAATTTACTAAACCAAATCTCAGCTCTTTCATCTTTTGCTTGCTACTGGGGGGCCTTTCAGCAACTGATTCTGGGATTCACATAGATCCCTTTGCATATGTTCTACTTTATGTGTGGTCCTTCTAAGGAGATTGCCAGTGTGAACTTTAAGGAATGCAACTAGCCTTACTTTAAAGCAGTCCCACGTTCTACAAACTTCTGTGAGAAAAAAGCCTAGGATCCCCATAACTCTAGCCATATCTTAATGCAAAATATTTTTTAAAAATTCTCCTTTACAAAATGAGAAGGTGAATCTTAAATTTTAGTGTATAGGCTTCCATCCAATATGAATTTCATTCATAAGGTGTTACGATTAGAGAGGAAAATATATTATAGAGCTAAAGTTTCTAATAGATGGCTATATTCTTAGGTAATAAAAATGTACTTAGCATAGGAAATGCTTAAAACAATAGGAAAAACATATAAATATGCTTGGCAGGAAATTTAAAATATTGTGTACATCCTGAATTCCAAAAATGACTATATACTTTTTAACTGCCTTACTTACAGGTAATAGGAAGGTTTCCCTTAGCTCTGCTGACACTTTCTGCATAGAAAAAAAAATCTTTAAATCCCCCCCCCCAAATCTGCTATGCTTCCATGAAACAAAATCCAACCCCTCAGTATTTGTGCCAACAAGCTAGTAGGAGCAACAGGAGGAAATACACATACGTTTATAGGGTTGGGGTTTGTCATAATGGTTAAGGTGTTTACCTTACAAGCATAAGGTACAGGGTTTAATTCTCACCTTTAAGGAAAATTAACTACGTTTAAAATGGTCCCCAAGGACAGCTAGCCTAGTATTTACCTATGAGTCTATATGTAAGAGAAAAACACCTTTCTAAAAGGCGTTTCACCATCACGTTTCTCCACTTATCATCCCATAGAACATCAACAAGATGAAATGGAATATTGTCTCTGATCAATGTAAGGACCCTACCTTTTGCATCCCCTCTCAAAGGGTTATAAGTATCCTTTCTCTAATCTGAGATTCCAGATGACTAGAGAGGCTTCTGAGCTTCCCAAAAAAACACAAGTCACCTGTTGTTTTGCTTGATTATACTATTTACTGCTCCTCTTATTGTGTTCTGCTTATTTAATACTGTATTTGAATACTGTAAACTAAACTGCACTGTTTCTGCTGCATTTGTCTGCCTTACTGTGCCTGTTAAATCATATTTTGTTGCTGTTTCACTGTTGCAAAGCTTTTTTGCTGTTTTCACTGATTGCAAAGTAATTGTTGCTATTTTTCACTGTTTGCTAAGCACCTGTTCTGTTTTCCCGCCAACCTGTGTTTTAAATAACTGATTTGTTTGCTGTTTAAAACATTCTCTAGTGTCTCACTGCTGTTTTTCTGCTGTTTAAATAATTTTTTAGTGTTTCCCACCTAAATCAGTGTAGCTAGCTGCTGTAGTATAGTCCAGATACAGGTTTGCTGAATCTGGATCGGTTTGTAGTAGTTGTATTCTGAGCAAACTTTCCAAGATAACATTGATTAGAAGGGGCCCTTCTACACCCTTGTGAGAGAAGTGTGCTCATTGGAACCTATCTGGTGAAGGGTAATTGGTCTAGGGCTTGAAGTAAGCACCCTCATTGGTTCTTTTGTACTTTTTAAAAGTTTTTGTTTTAGTTTTAAGCTACTGGTATTTAAGCCCCGTGTGTTTGCACATCACACAGCACTGTCCACTACCGTGCAATTGTGTGCCATAACCAGACAGTTAATTTCAACAATTTTTCCCTTAGATACAGATGCAGTACATTAGTGTAGTCCTCATCTTTAGTACATCTCTGATCTAAGAAGTATTGCTAGTGAGAAAACTTGCAGAGAAAACCAGTTTAATAAAAAGCAAAGCTTTCAGGCGTAACCCTTCTTCAATACTAATACATTCAAACACTAAACTCTAGAAGCTTAAATACAGGTCTAAAATCACATGACCAGCAGCCAAATGAAATCATGTGACAGAAAACAAATTATAAATTAAAGACATATACATATAAATATATTAAAAGATGTGTAAATACACAGTATAAAATATTTACTTTACAATATTACGTAGCTTAACTAACACAGGTTTTAAACTGACAGTGCTATTTAAACCAGGATGAGTGTCAGCAGCTAATCTCAATATCCATTCAAATTCTTTGAGCTCAAGGCGGTTGTTGACATCACCACCTCTTTCATTTGGACATAGAGCATCAATCACTCTAAACTTAAATGTATGTGTTTCACCACAAGTTTTAATATGTTTACATAGTGCATTATTGTCACAATTTCTCCTAATTTCAGAATTATGGTCTATAACATGTTCCTTAAGCTTACGTATTGTTTTTCCCATGTAAAATGAACTGCATGAGATGCAGGTAGCCAAATAAACCACAAAAGTGGTATTACAAGTAGCTGTAATTTTAAAATTAAATACTTGTCCATTGGCAGGATGAGTGAAAATATCACTACCATTCCCTAAGATGTAAGCACAGGTAACACAGTTAAAACATGGAAAAGTACCAGTTTTAGCAGCCAATTGTGTATAACAGGGTCTATAAAAATCTTTATAACAGAGTAAACTTTTAATCATCCTCATATTTTTATATGTAAGGCTTGACCTATCTTCCAAAAAAGTTGGTATAAGTGATGTCTGCCTAGTTTCCATTACATCAGATTTAAGCTTGGATAATAAATTCATATCATATCCACTAGAAAAAAGTCCTCTACCATATTATCAAGTTATTATCTAGTCAGTGTAATAACACCATTACTCAACATGAAATAAGGTAGGTAACAACTTTTAATGGTAGGTCAAGTTCAGTTAGACAAATTATTAACAGGAACTGGCCCATTCTGATGGCACTGGATGAACTAAAAACTATATTGGGCATCAAGCCACATTTTACATATAAAAATATGAGGACGATTAAAAGTTTACTCTGTTATAAAGATTTTTATAGACCCTGTTATAGACAATTGGCTGCTAAAACTGGTACTTTTCCATGTTTTAACTGTGTTGCCCGTGCTTACATCTTAGGGAATGGTAGTGATATTTTCACTCATCCTGCCAATGGACAAGTATTTAATTTTAAAATTACAGCTACTTGTAATACCACTTTTGTGGTTTATTTGGCTACCTGCATCTCATGCAGTTCATTTTACGTGGGAAAAACAATACGTAAGCTTAAGGAACGTGTTATAGACCATAATTCTGAAATTAGGAGAAATTGTGACAATAATGCACTATGTAAACATATTAAAACTTGTGGTGAAACATACATTTAAGTTTAGAGTGATTGATGCTCTATGTCCAAATGAAAGAGGTGGTGATGTCAACAACCTTGAGCTCAAAGAATTTGAATGGATATTGAGATTAGCTGACACTCATCCTGGTTTAAATAGCACTGTCAGTTTAAAACCTGTGTTAGTTAAGCTACGTAATATTGTAAAGTAAATATTTTATACTGTGTAATTACACATCTTTTAATATATTTATATGTATATGTCTTTAATTTATAATTTGTTTTCTGTCACATGATTTCATTTGGCTGCTGGTCATGTGATTTTAGACCTGTATTTAAGCTTCTAGAGTTTAGTGTTTGAATGTATTAGTATTGAAGAAGGTTACCCAGCTTTGCTTTTTATTAAACTGGTTTTCTCTGCAAGTTTTATCTTTTGAGTTCGTGTTTTGCAGCTGGTTTTACTTGTGAAGTATTGCTAGTGAACTGGGACCTAATAAACAACTAGCCCAAGCCATGTCAGAAGCACCCATCTACAGAGCACCTCCTAGATATGTCCTGAAAGCACTCCCATTGTTATAACAGTTGCTCAAACTTAGCATAATGGACAGTTGGACTACCGCTGTTTCTCCTGCAAGCCTTGTTGACTTGAGTCTCCTGAGGCAGTGTAGCAACTGCCTCATGTACACTGACAACCTTCTATTAATAACTCAGTCTAGTACAGACTGGGAGAGATTTATTTACAGCAAGAATCTTGATTCTGTGCTCTATAGCACTTGAAACAGTAACACTGTAGGGCTTGTCATCTCACCCACCACTACTCATACACATAGTAAACAAACAGATAAATCAACATATGTGGAGATTCTCTCAAAAAACTTATCAAAACACCAGAGACCTCCAAAACAAAAGACTGCTACAACTAGCACAGTTCCCACAGCACCCAAGACACATAGCAACATCAGTGTCTCACCTACCAAGCCCTTAAGGCATAACACTCATAAAGCAAATTTTCTTGTCATTGGTGACTCCATAGTGAGACACACAGATGTCCCACTCACCAGGTTAGATAAGGAGAAAGTCACTGTCAGCTGCCTATCTGGTGCCAGGATTCATTAGATCACGCATGCACTCAGGTCCCTTGGCAACAAGTACCATTATGACTATGTCATAGCTCATGTTGGAGAGAATGACCCGAGACAAACCTCACTGGACTACATGATTGAGTCCTTTGAGTACGTGTCCCAGGCAGGTATGTCCCTAGCCTTGAGCACATATTACCCTCACCTGGAATGATGCCACAGTATAAACAAAAAAATTATTCATTTCAATAATTGGCTTAGTTTTTGTTGTCATTCAAAGGGAATCCAGTTTCTGTCAGCCTGGGATGACATGGTCAATAAACCTCATTGCTTTGCCAGAGACAGTTTGCATCTGGCACCACTAGGCTTTCAGTTGCTGGCAAAGGCTCTTACCTCCCTCATAGTGCCTTTTTCAGCTAAGGTCTCAAAAATAAAATTGCTGACGTGAAAATTGCCAACCATACCACAATAAGGGTCATGCTGCTAAACACTAGGAACTTAAACCAAAAACTGCACACCCTGGAAGCAATCCTATCACTGGAGGATGTGTGTATATAGATATATATATATATATATATATATATATATATATATATATATATATATATATATATATATATATGTGTGTGCAGTCACAGAAACCTGGTTCAAGTACTCAGAAAACACCCCAGCCTTGTTGCAAGGCTACAATGCCTTCTACACCTTCAGACTGCAAAATGAACATGTGAGAACCAAAGGAGTTGGTGTTTCTCTCTATATTAGAGATAAATTCACCTCCCAGCTAGTTAGACAGGAAAACTATGTAGAGTTACTCCAAGTTCATATTACTGTGGGTAAGACCCCATTCAAGTCATAGCTAGTTATAGATCCCCGTCCATGGAACATGATGATCACAAGGCTTGATCAAACTGAATTCAATCCAAATATTGCCAAACACTTTAGTCACAGGAGATTTTAATTATCCCACCATCAACTGGTAAGCCTACTCTAGCCCTAACTAACTAGGGCAAATGTTCCTTGAATTTGTTAACTCAAATGTCCTGGAACAAATTGTTCAAACCCCAACAAGAGGGACAAATGTACTACAGCTGGTCTTCACTAACATGAAAAATAGATGCACCATCATCACTGTCGGACCATCATTAGTTAAATCTCACCTCAAATCAGTTGCCTTTAAACTGGCACTAATGCCAGAACTCAAGAAGGGCGAAGTCAGACTAAAAAACTTTAGCAAGGCAAACTATACCCTCCTAGGGGAAGGCCAAACACAAACAGACTGCTGGAGATAAAAACAATGAGCTGGTGAAGAAGGCAATGAGAGTAGTAAGCAAACCAACAGTGTTTAATCCAGAAGCAAACACTCTCAAGGTACTGAAAAGTCACACAAACTGCAAACCAACGATAAAAATAAAGCAAACACTCACAAGGTACTGAAAAGTACACACAAACTGCAAACTAACGGTGTTTAATTCAGAAGAAAACACTCTCAAGGTACTGAAACATGCACACAAACTGCAAACCAACGGTGTTTAATCCAGAAGCAAACACTCTCAAGGTACTGAAACATACACACAAACTGCAAACCAATGATGTTTAATCCAGAAGCAAACACTCTC
This sequence comes from Protopterus annectens, assembly GCF_019279795.1. Taxonomy (NCBI): domain Eukaryota; kingdom Metazoa; phylum Chordata; order Ceratodontiformes; family Protopteridae; genus Protopterus; species Protopterus annectens. The sequence goes on along the minus strand of NC_056751.1, from coordinate 781,138,085 downwards.
AAGGTACTGAAACATACACACAAACTGCAAACCAACGGTGTTTAATCCAGAAGCAAACACTCACAAGGTACTGAAAAGTACATACAAACTGCAAACCAACGGTGTTTAATCCAGAAGCAAACACTCTTAAGGAACTGAAAAGTACACACAAACTGCAAACCAACGGTGTTTAATCCAGAAGCAAACGCTCACAAGGTACTGAAAAGTACAGACAAACTGCAAACCAATGATGTTTAATCCAGAAGCAAACACTCACAAGGTACTGAAAAGTACAGACAAACTGCAAACCAACGATGTTTAATCCAGAAGCAAATGCTCACAAGGTACTGAAAAGTACAGACAAACTGCAAACCAACAGTGTTTAATCCAGAAGCAAACACTCACAAGGTACTGAAAAGTACACACAAACTGCAAACCAACGGTGTTTAATACAGAAGCAAACGCTCATAAGGTACTGAAAGGTACAGACAAACTGCAAACCAACGATGTTTAATCCAGAAGCAAACGCTCACAAGGTATTGAAAAGTACAGACAAACTGCAAACCAGCAATCTTTAATCCAGAAGCAAACGCTCACAAGGTACAGAAAAGTACAGACAAACTGCAAACCAACAGTGTTTAATCCAGAAGCAAACACTCACAAGGTACTGAAAAGTACAGACAAACTGCAAACCAACAGTGTTTAATCCATAAGCAAACACTCACAAGGTACTGAAAAGTATACACAAACTGCAAACCAACGGTGTGTAATCCAGAAGCAAACACTCTCAAGGTACTGAAAAGTACACACAAACTGCAAACCAACGGTGTTTAATGCAGAAGCAAAAACTCTCAAGGTACTGAAAAGTACACACAAACTGCAAACCAATGGTGTTTAATCCAGAAGCAAACACTCACAAGGTACTGAAAAGTACACACAAACTGCAAACCAACGGTATTTAATCCAGAAGCAAACACTCTCAAGGTACTGAAAAGTACACACAAACTGCAAACCAACAATAAAAATAAAGCGCTTTTCATCCTGCTCACTAGCAGGACTTCTTCAGATAAAAAATGTCATGAAAACTTCATCATTAAATACTAAATAAAAAAGTGGGCGTTGTAAGCCACACAAGTTACACTCAATTAACTTAAAGTGACATTGCTCACTGTGGTAAACAAGTTGTGATTTAAAATTCAAAATGCATGTTACATATATTTGCAACAAATTTCTACCTCTTTTTTCCTTAGTTATTTCATTTTGTCTTTGCACTACTTGTTTTTCTAGACCCTTGACATGTCTACTTGTTAGCATTTAGGTTTTTAGTTGGTGCAATAGTAATGTGGCAACTGCTTGTTTCAGACTTCAACAAACATCCGTGTTTGTTTCAGACTTTAATTAACTTTAGTTTTGTTAGCACTGTTGTTAACAATGAAGCCTTTTATTTCTGTAATTATTTTTTTATTTTATTTTTATCATTGGTTTGCAGTTTGTGTGTACTTTTAAGTACCTTGTGAGTGTTTGCTTTATTTTTATTGTTTGTTTGACATTTGTGTGTACTTTTCAGTACCTTGTGAGTGTTTGCTTTATTTTTATTGTTGGTTTGCAGTTTGAGTGTACTTTTCAGTACCTTGTGAGTGTTTGCTTCTGGATTAAACATCGTTGGTTTGCAGTTTGTGTGTTCTTTTCAGTACCTTGAGAGTGTTTGCTTCTGGATTAAGCACCGTTGGTTTGCAGTTTGTGTCTACTTTTCAGTACCTTGTGAGCGTTTGCTTTATTTATATTGTTGGTTTGCAGTTTGTGTGTACTTTTCAGTACCTTGTGAGTGTTTGCTTTATTTTTATTGTTGGTTTGCAGTTTGTCTGTACTTTTCAGTACCTTGAGAGTGTTTGCTTCTGGATTAAACACCGTTGGTTTGCAGTTTGTGTGTACTTTTCAGTACCTTTTTAAGCGTTTGCTTTATTTTTATCGTTGGTTTGCAGTTTGTGTGTACTTTTCAGTACCTTGTGAGCATTTGCTTCTAGATTAAACACCGTTGGTTTGCTTGCTTCTCTCATTGCCTTCTTCACCAGTTCGTTGTTTTTACCTCCAGCAGTCTGTTTGTGTTTGTTTTTCATGGCTTCTGAGAGTTCCTGTAGCACACCAACTTTGTCACCACCACCAGCTTCTCAACTGGTGAGTATTATGGGCTATTTAACCCAGCTCATTGAGCAACTTTCTCAACATGTTGAACAACTGCAAAACCGCATCGATGCCACACCTTCTTTTCCACCAACTATGCCTTCTGCTACTCAAAACAATTCCAATCGAGGAGATGCTAATAGAATGGAGGCTTGCCTACCTATTAACAATACAACAGTGCCTGCATTTAGTAATGGTTCAAATTCCAGTGAACCAGTTAACAGCTTAGTAAACAAAGGACCGAATGGTCTCACAAGCTCTGTTTTTGGACCACATTGTGTTAACTGTTTTGCCAAAACTAATACTGCAGTATCAGCCACTTCCACTGTAGAAACTGTAACTTCCAGAAGAAGAAGAAGTTCAGAATGTCAGAAAGTTAAACTTGTCATTAATGTTTGCTGACAATGTAAACATACAGAGTAGCATTTTACATACATCTAGTACATTTTGCCCTCCTCTTTATCCTACGTTGCTATTGTTTGAACAAATTTGTGAGCTGGACTTTTCCAACTCATCTAGTGTTAGATCTAATAACAAAAAGTTTCATCTCCCCCCTAACATTTCTAGAGAACAATGCGACTTCTTACAGTTAATCCAACAGGCTCCTGTTTGGATTATGTCACCAGACAAGGGTGGTGGGTTAGTAGTGATGTACACTGACCACTACATTAACGAAATGGAAAAGATAGTCAATAGCCCTACTTACCAGCTCGTATCATGTAATGAATTAAATCAAGCTTGTTCTAAAATTAAATCACACTTATACGAGATGTTTATGGAAGCCAGGATTACTTCTGACCTTTTTAAGTACCTTAGCATGCCAGCCCCTAGAAGTCCTATTCTTTTTGGTGTTCCCAAATTACACAAAAACATTGGCAATCCACCAATGAGACCATTAGTAGGCGCAAGGTCTAGTCCAACGTACCCTTGGTGAAATGGGTAGATGAAACCCTTAAAAAAATATGTGACCCAGGATCAACAAATCTGTAAAGACTCTTGATCATTTTTAGCCCAAATTAACAATTTGGACTACAGTCATTCTTTGAATTTCTTAACCATTGATGTCCAGGTACTTTACTCTTCAATCCCACATGATGAAGGGATTGAATGGACCAGTAGGCTACTGAGGGCCACGGGAGCACCATCAGAAGAAGTAAACCTATTAGAGGAAATGTTGGACATTATTTTGAACAACAATTACATTACATTTAACAACAAATACTTCGTCCAAAAGACAGGAGTGGCAATGGGGTCCTTGTGTGGTGCTAGCTATGCAAATTTGGTTACGGCATCATGGAAGCATGAGTTTATCTTTAATCAACCTGATATAAAGAAACAGATCCATTTTTACACCCGCTTCCTTGACAACGTCTTTATACTACTCAATGGTAACAGGGGCTGATGCAACAACATTGGTAGATTATTTTAACAGTACAACTAACTTCCTTTCTTTTACTTTTGTAGAAGACACAGACCAGATTTCTTACCTGGATGTTGATTTGAGCAAAGACGAAACAAAAAATTCATATGTTTCTAAAATCTATAGAAACACGCACATATTCCAATTATTTTCTCCATTACAGCAGCTTTCACCCTTGGCATCAGAAAAAATCTACTGTCAAGGGACAACTTGTGAGAGCTGGACGTATGGTCACACTTGAGATAGACTTTTTATACGAAAGTCAAAAACTGAAGGACATCTTTCTCAAAAGGGGTTACCCTGAGGACCTGATAGACATGATCTGTAATGAAGTCACCACTAAGAGAGAACAAGGCCTTTATAGGCCAATTCTTAGTTTGAGTCTCAATAATGCTGGAACAATTGATTCTAGTAGTCCTGACAACCATGAATACACAATTAGTCTGATTACCCCTTTTAGTAGTGATGCTAAGGAGATAAAGTACATCCTATACAAAAATTGGGAAATAATTAGAAGAGATGCCCATATTGCTGATGGGTTTGAAAACAGCCCTCGAATTACATACAAGCGTGGTACCAACTTGAAAAGTTTATCAGAGGTCAACAAACCAGCTTTACATTGGAAATGTGGTATGTACAAATGCCAAATGTGCAATTATTGCAAGCACATGAGTATAGGCAAAGAGGTAATTAATACAAACACTATTTACAAGATCCACTCTAGGTTTACTTCTCAGTCTAAATCTGTGGTCTATGTGGCCCACTGCTCAGGTTGTACCCCGTTCTACATCGGTAAAACCGACCGTACTTTAAAAGAACGTGTTTACGAGCATTTGTCTAAAATCAGAAATCAAAGCTTAGACAATGCTCTGGCAAGACACAGTGTCATATCCACACCATTCTTTCTTATTTAGAGCCATTGACTCAGTGTTTGATAATAATAGAGGTGGACTTACATCTTTATTATTTGAACAACTTGAATTGTGTTGGCAATTTCATACTGAATCTTCTTTTAATCCGGGTTTGAATGAAGTAGTATCTTTGGCATGTATACTTAAACTTAGGAATTTGAGATGCTAGTACACTATAAATGTTTATACACAACACCCGTGTAACCTTTTAGAGAAAAGAAGGTGTAACATTTAAACCTATGTTATCAGGTCTGCAATAGTATTATCTGTTATTATTTTATTGTTTTTCCTAAGTTTTTTCACTTTGTCTTTGCACTACTTGTTTTTCTAGACCCTTGACATGTCTACTTGTTAGCGTTTAGGTGTGTAGTTGGTGCAATAGTAATGTGGCAACTGCTTGTTTCAGACTTCAACAAACTTCAGTGTTTGTTTCAGACTTTAATTAACTTTAGTTTTGTTAGAACTGTTGTTAACAACAAAGCTTTTTATTTCTGTAATTATTGATTACATATCTTGCTAGAAGAGGTAGACATTTATTGCAAATATATGTAGCATGCATTTTGCATTTTAAATCACAACTTGTTTACCACAGTGAGCAATGTTGCTTTAAGTTAATTGAGTGTAACTTGTGTGGCTTACAACACCCACTTTTTTACTTAGTACTTAATGATGAAGTTTTTATGACATTTTTTATCTGAAGAAGCCCTGCTAGTGAGCAGGATGAAAAATGCTTTGTTTTTACCGTTAGTTTGCAGTTTGTGTGTACTTTTCAGTACCTTGTGAGCATTTGCTTCTGGATTAAACACCGTTGGTTTGCAGTTTGTGTGTACTTTTCAGTACCTTGTGAGCGTTTGCTTCTGGATTAAACACCGTTGGCTTGCAGTTTGTGTGTACTTTTCAGTACCTTGTGAGTTTTTGCTTTATTTTTATTGATGGTTTGCAGTTTGTCTGTACTTTTCAGTACCTTGTGAGCGTTTGCTTCTGGATTAAACATCGTTGATTTGCAGTTTGTCTGTACTTTTCAGTACCTTGAGAGTGTTTGCTTCTGGGTTAAACATCGTTGGTTTGCTGTTTGTCTGTACTTTTCAGTACCTTGAGAGTGTTTGCTTCTGGATTAAACATCGTTGATTTGCAGTTTGTCTGTACTTTTCAGTACCTTGAGAGTGTTTGCTTCTGGGTTAAACATCGTTGGTTTGCAGTTTGTCTGTACTTTTCAGTACCTTGTGAGCGTTTGCTTCTGGATTAAACACCGTTGGTTTCCTTGCTACTCTCATTGCCTTCTTCACCAGTTCGTTGTTTTTACCTCCAGCAGTCTGTTTGTGTTTGTTTTTCATGGCTTCTGAGAGTTCCTGTAGCACACCAACTTTGTCACCACCACCAGCTTCTCAACCAGAGAGTATGGCCTATTTAACCCAGTTCATTGAGCAACTTTCTCAACGCGTTGAACAACTGCAAAACCGCATCGATGCCACACCTTCTTTTCCACCAACTATGCCTTCTGCTACTCAAAACAATTCCAGTCGAGGAGATGCTAATAGAATGTAGGCTTGCCTACCTATTAACAATACAACAGTGCCTGCATTTAGTAATGGTTCAAATTCCAGTGAACCAGGTAACAGCTTAGTAAACAAAGGACCGAATGGTCTCACAAGCTCTGTTTTTGGACCACATTGTGTTAACTGTTTTGCCAAAACTAATACTGCAGTATCAGCCAATTCCAATGTAGTAGTTCCAGGCACTTCAGCCAAGCATGTAGCCATTAACGTTTTGAATGGGGGACTGAATAATCACATGAAGCTAAATGGCTTTAGCTAACCCTCCAGTCACCGTCGTTAACAAGAATACATCGGAGCGGAATCATTCACCGAACTTTCAAATATCTAGGAATGTGGATTTAAACGTAATTCCTTCTTTCGACCAGTGGCTTAAAGAACCAATGCAGCTTGTGAATACACAACCCACCCAGGTTCAAAACCATGTTACTGAAGGCACAGGTAACATATCCTTTTTGCTTCACCATTTGGACAAAAGTTTGTTTAAATATACAAAACTTCTACTGGAAGTGGCTTATCTTTGTCAGTGTATTATTGAAAGTATTGTGCCTAAGGGCTTAAGAATTTGTCAGTACCCTACGGGTTTATCAGCTGGGTCTGTGTTTCACCAAGAACTTGTTTCTATATTTAACAGACAAGGGTTAGACTTGCTTAATTTAATGGTCACACATTACCAAATAACTATTGACCAACTACTTGAGGAAGCAACAGCCTTAGACAGCAGTATTAAACAACATCCTAACTTTGGGCGTTATATGTTTGACTATGACAGAATTTTTGTTAGTATTGATCAACATTTAATTAAACTAAGAGAAGTTAAGATGAAAAAGCTTAACAGAGACCATACAACTTATAAAGAAGGTGTTGCTTATCCTCAACCTCCACCTTCACAACTTTTTAAAACTAACAACTATGGTTAAATTAATAGTATTCAAAATATGCAAGTTGGAAATCAACATGTTTCATGAAGTTCACAAACTACTCTGAATGTGCCCCAAGGGGACCATCCCAGTCAAAGATCTGATACTGTTTCACGAGAAGTTCTGCCAGTCCAAAACGCCCAAAACTTTCAAAACCCAGCCTCTCAGTACAACTTGAGATCGAAGGCAAAAAAACACAGTTCAACAACAACAACAGAGCGAAGAAACGCAGGCAGAGGAGATGAGTTTGCCACACTCGAACACAACAGAACTTCCAAATTTCAAGCTTAAAGAAATTGTTTTGAATTTAGATAAGGACTTTAAAATCTACAACTATAAAGACTTTGTCATTGACCCACCCTTGGTGGAGCTGTTAGCAAAGGGGAATACATTTGTTCCATCTAGAAGGATTGACTTGGTAAAAATACTAATTGACTTAAACTTGTGTGTCAGAAAGTTAAACTTGTCATTAATATTTGGTGACAATGTAAACATACAGAGTAGCATTTTACAGACATCTAGTACATTTTGCCCTCCTCTTCATCCTACATTGCTATTGTTTGAACAAATTTGTGAGTTGGATTTTTCCAACTCATCTAGTGTTAGATCTAATAACAAAAAGTTTCATCTCCCCCCTAACATTTCTAGAGAACAATGCGACTTCTTACAGTTAATCCAACAGGCTCCTGTTCAGATTATGTCACCAGACAAGGGTGGTGGGTTAGTAGTGATGTGCACTGACCACTACATTAACGAAATGGAAAAGATAGTCAATAGCCCTACTTACCAGCTCGTATCATGTAATGAATTAAATCAAGCTTGTTCTAAAATTAAATCACACTTATACAAGATGTTTTTGGAAGCCAGGATTACTTCTGACCTTTTTAAGTACCTTAGCATGCCAACCCCTAAAACTCCTATTCTTTTTGATGTTCCCAAATTACACAAAAAGATTGGTAATCCACCAATGAAACCATTAGTAGACACAACGTCTAGTCCAACGTACCCTTTGGTGAAATGGGTAGATGAAACCCCTAAAAAATATGTGACCCAGGAACAACAAGTCTGTAAAGACTCTTGGTCAATTTTAGCCCAAATTAACAATTTGGAATAGAGTCATTCTTTGAATTTCTTAACCATTGATGTCCAGGACCTTTACTCTTCAATCCCACATGATGAAGGGATTGAATGGACCAGTAGGCTACTGAGGGCCAAGGGAGCACCATCAGAAGAAGTAAACCTATTATAGGAAATGTTGCACATTATTTTGAACAACAATTACATTACATTTAACAACAAATACTTTGTCCAAAAGACAGGAGTGGCAATGGGGTCCCTGTGTGGTGCTAGCTATGCAAATTTGGTTATGGCATCATGGGAGCATGAGTTTATCTTTAATAAACCTGATATAAAGAAACAGATCCATTTTTATACCTGCTTCCTTGATGACGTCTTTATACTACTCAATGGTAACAGGGCTGATGCAACAACATTGGTAGATTATTTTAACAGTACAACTAACTTCCTTTCTTTTACTTTTGTAGAAGACTCAGACCAGATTTCTTACCTGGATGTTGATTTGAGCAAAGACGAAACAAAAAATTCATATGTTTCTAAAATCTATAGAAAACACACATATTCCAATTCTTTTCTCCATTACAGCAGCTGTCACCCTTGGCACCAGAAAAAATCTATTGTCAAGGGACAACTTGTGAGAGCTGCACGTATGGTCACACTTGAGATAGACTTTTTATACGAAAGTCAAAAACTGAAGGACATGTTTCTCAAAAGGTGTTACCCTGAGGACCTGATAGACACGATCTGTGATGAAGTCACCACTAAGAGAGAACAAGGCCTTTGTAGGCCAATTCTTAGTTTGAGTCTCAGTAATACACGAACAATTGATTCTAGTCGTCCTGACAAACATGAATACACAATTAGTCTGATTACCCCTTTTAGTAGTGATGCTAAGGAGATAAAGTACATTCTATACATAAATTGGGAAATAATTAGAAGAGATGCCCATATTGCTGATAGGTTTGAAAACAGCCCTCGAATTACATACAAGCGTGGTACCAACTTGAAAAGTTTATTAGAGGTCAACAAACCAGCTTTATGTTGGAATTGTGGTATGTACAAATGCCAAATGTGCAATTATTGCAAGCACATGAGTATAGGCAAAGAGGTAATTATTAGAAACACTATTTACAAGATCCACTCTAGGTTTACTTGCCAGTCTAAATCTGTGGTCTATGCGGCCCAATGCTCAGGTTGTACTGCGTTCTACATTGGTAAAACCAACCGTAAGTTAAAAGAACGTGTTTATGAGCATTTGTATAAAATCAGAAATCAAAGCTTAGATAATGCTCTGGCAAGACACATAGTGTCATATCCGCACCATTCTTTCTTATTTAGAGCCATTGACTCAGTGTTTGATGACAATAGAGGTGGACCTACATCTTTATTATTGGAACAACTTGAATTGTGTTGGCAACTTCGTGCTGGATCTTATTTTAATCTGGGTTTGAATTAAGTAGCACCGTTGGCATGTGTACTTAAACTTAAGAATTTGAGACGCTAGTACACTATAAATGTTTATACACAACATCCGTGTAACCTTTTAGAGAAAAGAAGGTGTAACATTTAAATCTATGTTATCAGGTCTGCAATAGTATTATCTGTTATTATTTTATTGTTTTTCCTTAGTTTTTTCATTTTGTCTTTGCACTACTTGTTTTTCTAGACCCTTGACATGTCTACTACTTAGCGTTTAGGTGTTTAGTTGGTGCAATAGTAATGTGGCAACTGCTTGTTTCAGACTTCAACAAACTTCAGTGTTTGTTTCAGACTTTAATTAACTTTAGTTTTGTTAGCACTGTTCTTTACAGAAATAAAAAGCTTTATTGTTATTATTGATTACATATCTTGCTAGAAGAGGTAGAAACTTGTTGCAAATATATGTAACATGCATTTTAAATAACAACTTGTTTACCACAGTGAGCAATGTCGCTTTAAGTTAATTGAGTGTAACTTGTGTGGCTTACAACACCCACTTTTTTACTTAGAATTTAATGATGAAGATTTTATGACATTTTTTATCTGAAGAAGTCCTGCTAGTGAGCAGGACGAAAAGCGCTTTATTTTTATCGTTGGTTTGCAGTTTGTGTGTACTTTTCAGTACCTTGAGAGTGTTTGCTTCTGGATTAAACACTGTTGGTTTGCAGTTTGTGTGTACTTTTCAGTACCTTGTGAGTGTTTGCTTCTGGATTAAACACCGTTGGTTTGCAGTTTGTGTATACTTTTCAGTACCTTGTGAGTGTTTGCTTCTGGATTAAACATCGTTGGTTTGCAGTTTGTGTGTACTTTTCAGTACCTTCTGAGTGTTTGCTTCTGGATTAAACATCGTTGGTTTGCAGTTTGTGTGTACTTTTCAGTACCTTGAGAGTGTTTGCTTCTGGATTAAACACCGTTGGTTTGCAGTTTGTGTGTACTTTTCAGTACCTTGTGAGTGTTTGCTTCTGGATTAAACACCGTTGGTTTGCAGTTTGTGTGTACTTTTCAGTACCTTGTGAGTGTTTGCTTCTGGATTAAACATCGTTGGTTTGCAGTGTGTGTGTACTTTTCAGTACCTTGTGAGTGTTTGCTTCTGGATTAAACACCACTGGTTTGCAGTTTGTGTGTACTTTTCAGTACCTTGTGAGTGTTTGCTTCTGGATTAAACACCGTTGGTTTGCAGTTTGTGTGCATGTTTCAGTACCTTGAGAGTGTTTTCTTCTGAATTAAACACCGTTGGTTTGCAGTTTGTGTGTACTTTTCAGTACCTTGTGAGTGTTTGCTTTATTTTTATCGTTGGTTTGCAGTTTGTGTGTACTTTTCAGTACCTTGTGAGTGTTTGCTTCTGGATTAAACGCCGTTGGTTTGTAGTTTGTGTGTACTTTTCAGTACCTTGAGAGTGTTTGCTTCTGGATTAAACACCGTTGGTTTGTAGTTTGTGTGTACTTTTCAGTACCTTGTGAGCGTTTGCTTCTGGATTAAACACCGTTGGTTTGCAGTTTGTGTGTACTTTTCAGTACCTTGTGAGCGTTTGCTTCTGGATTAAACACCGTTGGTTTGCAGTTTGTGTGTACTTTTCAGTACCTTGTGAGTGTTTGCTTCTGGATTAAACATCATTGGTTTGCAGTGTGTGTGTGTACTTTTCAGTACCTTGTGAGTGTTTGCTTCTGGATTAAACACCACTGGTTTGCAGTTTGTGTGTACTTTTCAGTACCTTGTGAGTGTTTGCTTCTGGATTAAACACCGTTGGTTTGCAGTTTGTGTGTACTTTTCAGTACCTTGTGAGTGTTTGCTTCTGGATTAAACACCGTTAGTTTGCAGTTTGTGTGTATGTTTCAGTACCTTGAGAGTGTTTGCTTCTGGATTAAACACCGTTGGTTTGCAGTTTGTGTGTACTTTTCAGTACCTTGTGAGTGTTTGCTTTATTTTTATCGTTGGTTTGCAGTTTGTGTGTACTTTTCAGTACCTTGAGAGTGTTTGCTTCTGGATTAAACACCGTTGGTTTGCAGTTTGTTTGTACTTTTCAGTACCTTGTGAGTGTTTGCTTCTGGATTAAACACAGTTGATTTGCAGTTTGTGTGTACTTTTCAGTACCTTGAGAGTGTTTGCTTCTGGATTAAACACCGTTGGTTTGCAGTTTGTGTGTACTTTTCAGTACCTTGAGAGTGTTTGCTTCTGGATTAAACACCGTTGGTTTGCAGTTTGTGTGTACTTTTCAGTACCTTGAGAGTGTTTGCTTCTGGATTAAACACCGTTGGTTTGCAGTTTGTGTGTACTTTTCAGTACCTTGAGAGTGTTTGCTTCTGGATTAAACACCGTTGGTTTGCAGTTTGTGTGTACTTTTCAGTACCTTGTGAGTGTTTGCTTCTGGATTAAACACCGTTGGTTTGCTTACTCCTCTCACTGCCTTCTTCACCAGCTCCTAGTGGAACGTATAAATGTTTTCCAGGCCCCACTCCCAGCTGGAAGTGGTAACTACACCAAATCTTACAATAAATCCTTGTACAATCACTTGTATAACTAAGTGTATAGACTCTGCTGCTCCAGAGCCTAAGTAAAAACAAGCCACCTTGCTAGACATCCAGCATCAACAAACTTTACAACAAATGAAAAAGTTGCTGCCTAGGAAAACTAAGGTTGAGACAAATAAGAAAACATCAAATCCTCAAAGGATAACTCTGAGAAAAACTTCGCAATCACAGCCAAGGATAACCATAAGGCGTTTTACAGCTACATATGCAGTGTAAAAGGTAGGACTCAAACATATGCTGAACTGGTGACTAACAGTGTGACAGACACTAATCCCTCAGAGATAGCAAACCTGCTGGTGGATAGATTTGGTGAAAATTTCACTCTCCTTATTCCCTCTAAGCTTATCACAAACCTCACCCACAACTTTCCCCCAACTTACATATCTGAAGAACAAGTCATTAAAGCCATGCCTTAGGCAAACACACAGCCTCCATAGGACCAGACTGTGTTCCAGGCTTCTTCTAAATAAACTAAAACATGAACTAAGCCTCACCATTAACTACCCAATTCAATGACAGCCTAACCACAGGCTATGCTCCTGTGGAATGGAGAACAGCAACAGTTATTCCCCTCCACAAAGGTGGCTTAGCAACAGATCTGGGAATTATAGACTGATAGGTCTGACTAGCCTCATCTGTAGGGCCATGGAACATATCATCATGGACCTCATAAATAAAGACATAGGCAACCTCCAAACCCTGGATCCAACCCAATTTGTCTTCATCAAGGGAAATCCTGCCTGTTAAACCTGGTGGATTTCTTGAAAAATTTGACCAGAGCCATTGATGAGGGCAAATCTGTACACACAGCATACCTTGTCTTGGCCAAAGCCTTCAACACAATCCCACACTCAGGCATTACCGATAAACTTAGCAAACTGAATGTAAGCCCATTTCTTATAAGATGAGTTGCTAACTGGCTCACAAACCGGTCACACATTATCAGAGTAGGTGACTCCATATCAACCAGTAGACCTGTCACCAGTGGGGGCCACAAGGGTTAGTGCTGGACCCCCTGATATTTGTTATATACTCCTGAGAAGTTCAGACCAAAAGTAAGGGGCTGTGGCTGACCAAGTGTGCAGATGACTGCAAACTGGGTGCAATTATCGAATCCCCAGATGATGTCAGTATACTTCAGGGGGGGTCTTACACAGACCAATTACTGGGGTCTTAGTCACGGTCTCAAATTAAATGCAAAGAAATGCATCATCATTCCCTTCAGTAAAAACAATGCACCTTCACACTATCATATTAATAACAATACCCTGTTTACTTACGAAGTGGTAAGATCTGGGATCACAAGTAGACTGTGGCCTTAACTTCAACCACCATGTGTCTACTGTAGTAAGGAAGAATTTTTAGGTAGCACACTTGATTAGCAAAGGTATAGCCTCTAGAGCAAAGGAGGTTATAACCCCTGTATATTCATCAGTAATCAGGCCCATAATTGAGTATAATGCTCCTTTTGGCATGTACTGTACAAAGCACATGCATCAAATGGAGAGACCTTAGAGGTTTCTAACAAAGAAGATCAAGGGATTCCAGCATGACTTACACAGTCTGACTAAAATCCTTGCCAGTATATTCTGTATCCTAAATACTTCTTATGGGAGAATTATGCCTCAAGGGACTCCAGCACGTGCCTTACACAGACCAACTAAAGTCTCTGTCACTATACTCTGTATTGTATAGAATTCTTAGGAGAGACTTATACCTGGCTTACAGAGCAATCTCCAACCAAAACCATTCCAGGGACCTAAATATAGCCTGCAACTTGAATAGGATGTGCTGGAGGGACAGATTTGTTTCCCAATAACTGCAGCATCTTTGGAATAGGCTTTCCATCCATGTGAAGCAGAGCACCTCTATGACACTGTTGAAAAGGAGCCTGTACAAGTGGATGGGGCACCATAACTTCATACTAGTTATAGTGCCCACAACATCCTCGACATGGGCAGTAATTACTAAATACAGTCCTGGGTATTGACAAGAGTATCTGGTAGTACATTGGGATGAAATGGCTAGACTTGAAATGACCTCTGGGTCGATAGCCTAGTAACCTCCTATGATCCCTAAGAGTATTTCTTTTAATAAGGGCAAAGTGTGCAAGCCTACATAAATATGTTTACTGTTGGAGAGAGAAATGGTAGTGATAACTTGTTATAAAGTAAAACGTGTTCCTTCTTTTCTAAATATGAACCATACCATTGATATTCCAAGATAAAATAGACATATTAGTCATTTGTGGTGTTAAGATAGTAGCATGTAAGAAGGCCTATATTAACTATAAGTAGGTCTACATAAAAAAAGAAAAAATATAGGAGCGGTATATCCCAGCAACGAAGCACAGAAAAGTATCTGGGTAATGACATTGATCTAGGCTGCATTTGAAGAGTGTCAGGGAAAGGCTCTGGTTCACATGAACTGGACGCTTGTTCCAGAGAAATGGCAGTCTCTGAGAAATATAGCTGTCTCTCCAGCATAACCTGTTCATGTCAGAGGCTAGGTTAAGATCCCTGGAGTGAGTCATCCTTGTGCAGTTTGATTTACAAATGTGTAACATTTCCATCAGGACCGGGTCAGAGACTGCCCTGTAAGCCAGACACAGGTCACCCCTTAGCAACCTGTAGGAGACAGAATATAGTGACAGGGCTTTCAGTCTTTCCATATAAGACTTGTTTTGTGTACCCTGTGATTTCTTTGTGAGAAATCTCTGTGATCTCTCCAATTGTTGCAGGTGTCTGGTGAGGTACATGCAAAAGGCAGCATTGTACTCAATTACTGGTCTGATGAGGGCCAAATATAATGGAATTATAACATGCTTAGATCTAAACATGATGCCTTTACTTATAAGATGTGCCACATAGAAGAATTTCCTACTGTGGATACGTGGTGGTCAACATTCAGATTGCTATCAACGTGAGTACTCAAATCACAAACCTCTGGGACTACACTTTGGGTGGTGCTGTCTACAATTGTAATTAACAAGGATGTCAGCTTTCCAAAAAGGAATAATAACACATTTTTTTGTATTTTGCTTTAATCCATGGGTTTGGCATCAATCATTTGTCTGTGTTAACCCTGTCGCTAGTATATTAACATCATTGGGGGAGACAGTAATTGCTCCCAATTTGCAAATGTCAGTGAACTTGGTCAGCAACAAGCCGTCCAAGTTTCCATGGAGTTCTGAGAAATAAATTCTGAACAGTAACGGGCCTAGCAGAGAATCCTGTGATATGCCATTGGTGACTGGTCTTTTGCTAGAGGTGAAGACACCCACTTTGACAGTATGTGTCCTCTCTGTGAACCAGTTGGCTACCCATCTGGTAATGTAGATGTTAATTCCCAAATGGGAGAGTTTCTATATAATACTTGAGTGAGAGATTGTGTTAAATGCCTTGGCTAGGTCAAGATAGGTGGTATGTACTGTCTTTCCCTCATCCAGAGCCATGGTGACTTTCTTGAAGAAGTCAACCATGTTTAACAGGCATGAGCTACCTTTAATGAATCTGAACTGTGTTGGGTCCAAAGTTTGGAGATTGCCTATTTCCTTGTTATTAAGGATTACTGTAGCTGTCCTCCATTCTGCTGGAACATAGCCAGTTTGCAGGCTGTAGTTAAACAGGAATCCAAGTGGGTCTGCTATGTCATGTTTTAAGTTGTTTAAAAGGCAACCTTGGACGTTGTCTGGTCCCACTGATGCTGTGTTTCTGGCCTTGGAGAGTGCAGAGGATGAGAAATAATGGCAGGTATACTTTGGGGGATGGATGGAGGGGACAGGGGGGTGAAGTTTGTTCCAAATCTGTCAGCTAGCAGGTTGGTATTACCTCCGGCCGAGTATGGGTGATGCCATCCAGAACCAGTTCAGTACATAGCTGATTATTCAATTTTAGATTATAGATGTACTCAAAGAATGCCTTGTGATTATTCTTAGCTAGGGAGGCTATTTTTGCTTCGTAATTAGCTTTGGTGGATTTGACAGGATCTCTAGTCTGTTTGTTTAAGATAGAGAGGAATTTCTTTCTCTGATAAGCCAATTTTCTCTTGTTCTTACTCATTAGTTTATTTCTCTTGTTGTATAGCCTGTTTATACTAGGAAGTCCACCGAGGTGGCTTGTTTTTTCAGCAAGACCTGGTTTTAATCCAGTCAGATATTGCCAATGCGTTATACAATTGCTTAAGTGGTTATACGGGGCATTGGTGTACATTTCTGCATCGAGTCTGTGTTATCTATGCTTGAGGAGGCTTTGGAACTTCTTTTACCATCACTTAGTAGGAGGTAATTTATCTCTGAAAAGTTCTGAAGTATTTTTAAGCTTGATAGGGTATCTGGTCTTATAATTACATCAAACAAGACTGATTTATGGTTTGATCTTACCAGGGAGAACATCACACAGGGGAAGGTGCAATGCTTTCCCATGTTAATGAGTACTATGTCCAGGAGATTTGAGCCTCTTGTGGGTATGCTGACCAGCTGTTCCAGAGCATTTGCATTGAAAAAATCGAAAAACCACTGAGCAAGCATGTCTGTGGTCATGTATGTTTTCCAGTCGATGGTAGGATAATTAAAATCACCCATGAGTAAGGTGTTGGGCTCCATGGCAAATGAGTCCATTAAGTCCAGCTATGCAGTATGCTTTTCCTGGTTCATGTGGGGGACCTATAACTAGCTATTATGTGGTAGGGGGCTTTACCTTTAGTTAACTGGACATGGAGTAGCTCAAGAAAGTCATACTGTTTGATCAGTCTTGAGGTGTACTTATCCATAATGAAGATAGATACACCTCCTCCTTTGGTTCTTTCATACTCAGTTTGTAGTCTGAACATATAGAAGGCATTGTAGCCCTGCATAGCCAGGATGATTTCTATACCTTTGAACCATATCTCAGTGACTACACATATGTCCACATCTTCCAAAGTAAGGAGAGTTTCCAGGGAGTGCAGTTTCTTGTTTAGACTCCTAGCATTAAGCAGCAGTACCTTGAGTTTATCTATTTGTTATGTTGGGAGTCTGGTTATTTTGACACTGCCTAAAAAGGCACAATAGAGGAGGCTAATGCCTTTGCCAGGATCCAAAAGCATAGAGAAGACAGGTGCAGACCATCTCTCGCAAAGTAGTGTGGCCTGTTCACCATGTCTTCCCAGGCTGACAGATATTGGATTCCCTTGGACTGACACCAGAAGCTAAGCCAATTGTTAAAGTCAATTATTTTTTTGTTTGCATTGTGGCATCATCCTTGGAGAATGTAGAATACTGCTTAAGGCTAGGCTTAAACCTGCCTGTGACACATAATCTGAGAGCTCAGTCATGTCTCTCTTCATATAGTGCAGTGAGGTGCATCTCGAATTATTCACCCCCACATGGACTATGACAGAGTCATACCGGTACTTTTTGTTGCGTGACATGAGTGCTTGAGTGACTTGATGAATCCTGACATCTGACAGTCAACTAACCGTAACTTGCTCCTTGTCTAGCCTGGTGAGGGGAACATCCGTGTGTCTCATGATGAAGTCACCTATGACCAGTACATTAGGTTTTGTGGTGTTATGCTTTATGGGCTTTTTTGTTGAGACACTGGTGTGTGTGTGTGCTGTTATGTATTGTAGTTACATTTTGCATAGTTATGTGTGTAAATGATTTATACTTGGGAGGCATCTGATCTTTCAGGAAATTACTAGTGAGTACCTCCGCATATGTGGGTTTATGTGTCATGTCCATATTTAGTGTGGAAAGTGTGTGTATGCTGATAACCCATTTGACAAACTGTTTGGCATTTGATTTGTCCTTATATGAGAGTCTTACCTTCAGTTTCATAGTGTAACTACATCCCTCACATAAATTGTTTGTTTCAGGAGTAAGTGATTGCTACATTGCCTCAGGATGCCCATGTCTATCAGGCTGCCCAGAGATATGATGGGAAACTATCCATCCATGATAGCAGACTCTTATTGTATGTTTTAATAGGGAATGGAATAGGTTAATTTGACGGGACTGTGGTGGTAGCACAGAGACTACAAGAGTGACCTATACTTTGTGCAGGCTAAGGTTGGTCAATAAAGCAACACTGCTCAGTGCACAACTGACTTGCTCCTAGAGCAGCAGAAAAGCTTGTAAGGGTTTTACAGTCAGCTGTTTAGAGAAAATCTGAGCTTCTAAGCTTTTGAATCTATACAGGGCACTCCTAACCATTGCTGAGCGAAGAGCAGCACTGTGCAAATACAAGGATTAAATGCAAGCAAAGAGAAACAAGTTTTAAGCTAACTACCAATAAGTTAACACACAATAAGTCTTCCACCAGCAATGCACAACTCAGGCAGGTTAGATCAGCACACATCTGACACAGGGGTACAGAAAAACATGTTCTTGATGTAGAATAGCTAGTTTGGAGACAAAGTGTAACAAGACCACACAAACTACCTACAACAGCCATACAACTAACAGATACAATGCAATACATTACAATTAATTACTTAAAGCAGCAGCCGATAGTACAGTTTTTTTAAACTGCTAATGTACAGTTTCACTATATTAGAGGCATGCAAAAAAATACTTATAGCCCTTTTGTGTACTTCCCAGCTTAGATAGAGCAGATAACATGTACTGCCACTAGATAAATAATCCCAGTCCTCCTAATGTAAAAGCACAGTAAAGGAGTGTCTGGAGTGAAATGCTAGCACACTTACAGATAGGGATACAGCAGTGTACTTCAAACAGCTTATAAAAGTGTGATTATTCAATAAAAGTACTACACTTTGTATAAATGAAACAACCACTCAATTGTACAGAATTTTTAAAGGCACTAAAAACAAGATAAGCTGATTAATAAGCCCTCCAGTCAATAAAACTACATGTAGAAATCTCAAGTGTTTCCCCAACCTAAACATACTAGGCTACCTCCCAATGCACTAGGTGCAAAATCCACTGACCTCTTGATGTACAAACAGTTGCTTGCTAGAATGTAAAAAATCAATACTTTATCCAACAGCTAGCTAGATAATGAATTCAGAGCAAGTAAATCAACAGAACAGACAATGAGAGATAAAATGCACTTTTTCAATGTAAGCACAAGGAAAGGCAAATAAATAATTCTAGATATCAACAGCAGTGTAGAAAGAGAGGAGCTTATAAAGCTCAATTTACAGTAGGGGTAGGCAGCTTAAAATCACCCGGTTTGAAAAGCAAATCAATAAAGGGGAGAGCGGGTGGGAAAATAGCTAGCATGGAATCACAATCAGTGCTTTTTGTTTATGCAAGCCTGAAATCTTCTTCAGAAAAATACAAAGACCTGGAAATTCACAATGTGTTTAAGTATCACTCAAGAAACAATTTAACCAATGAAAAACGTGAAATGTGTAGCCTAGATAATTTAAGTGTCTATCTCTCATATATTATAATAACACCAGGCCAAGCAGATTTCTGAAAACAGAAAACAAAACAGACCAAGTAAAATAGAAAACAGCTCTATCACTCACAGACAAAAAATAAATAAATAACTAAATACACAAATAGGTTTACTTTCCTCACCCAGCAGGGAATCACCAGTAGTGCTTTTAATTTATGCAGACTTGAAATCTTTTCAGAAAAAGACAAAGACCCAGAAATTCAGTGTGTATTTAAGTATCACTCAAGAAACAGTTTAACTAATGGAAAAAAAAAACACGTGAAATGTGCAGCCTAGATAATTTAAGTGTCTGTCTCTCACATAGAACAAAAACATCAACCCAAACAGATTTCTTAAAACAGAAAGAAAAATGGAGCAGGTAAAACAGAAAGCAGCTAAAATATATAGGTTTACTTTTCTCACCGAGCAGGGAATCACCATCAGTGCTTTCCGTTTATGCAGGGCCCCCTATAACTTGTTAAGAGTCTTATAAGTGGTTTAAAAGCTCTTTCATAACAATTTCTCCTGGAAGAGGGCTTAGATTATCATCCCTTCAGTAACATGTCTAATATGACTCACCTTTTCAAAGAAAGAACAGGGATATCTATTTTGTATTTTTACCTGTTTCTGTCATCCATCTAATTTTTAAGTTTTATTATTCTTTCAATATTTTGATAACACATGTTAATATAACTGTAAATGTTTTATTATATAATCAACAGTGTTTGGTGTTTTTTTTTTACATTTGAGATCGAGATTATTTAATTGTTTTGTTGTCTCAAAGATTATTTAATAGTTTTGTTGTCTCAAACTTCATCTGACACTTCACTGTCATTTTGTGGGCTAGATTTTCCATCTTTATCTTGGACAGTCCCTATTTGGGAAGTTGCACCCTGCAAGGGGAAAAATAAAATATGATATGACTTTGGTAGAAGGACGTTTCTTTGTTCACCTGTGAGAGAGGGGAGCTTTGAGCAACCTATCAGCCATTTTGGGCTAATTTCTATCTCTATCACTTCCCTGCTATAAAAGCTGAATTTGTGCGGTTTTGTGCACCGGGCAACACCATTTAGCTAGAGTTAAACTATTCTCGGCTCCACAAAGTCTACTCTTCAATTTTTCCCTTGGAACTAGACAAACCTTCAACTTTAGCACTCAAACCATTCATTTCACAGTCAAGCATTTGCTTAAAACTCATAGCAAGCACTAATTAACCCTAGCACTAGACCCCCCTATACTGTCCAGAAGGACAAGGCTCTCTATTTGTCCCCAACAGCCAATCAAAAAAACAGCTTACTCTACCTATTCAGGCATGTCCAAAGGGCAGTTCCCAGTGTAGTCTCCAGTCCAACTGGTGAATCTGGGCATTTTGAGGCAATGTTACAACTGCCTCATGTACACATACAACCCTCTCCTCCTACCACCAAACACTAATATATGAGAGAGATGCAATTACACAGCCAAACTGGAGGCGAAGCTCTCTCTCAACCCAAGAATGGAACTGACAGTCAAGAGGAGAAGGGTAATACTTGCAGCACACCACTAGTCTCACATAGACCTAATAAACCAACACCGGCAAATAACACACATGAATACATGAAAACATACTCGGAGGCTCTAAATAAAAATCTGCAAAAGCAGAGACCTCCAAAGCAGACATCCAAGCAACCTCCACACCCCATCACCAACCATGA